>NC_133662.1:150040731-150188051 GCF_037893015.1 Macrotis lagotis
TCTTGGATCAGATACTACTCTAAACCATTCTCCACACCACTGCACAACTGATATTTTTAGAGTTTCTGCACTCTATTTCACTCCCTTGCTCAAGAAACTTCAGTGGCTCTATATGTCTCTAGGATAAAAGTCCTTCTTAGTCTGATTTCAAACTGCCTTTTGTGACTGACTCCCTATCACTTTTCATTTACTCTTATGTTCAGCCAAACCAATACTATATACATAAAAGTTTTATCTCCAATTTTTCTTATCTCCATCTCAGAGAATACATTTGTTGTTGTTCAGTCACGTCTTTGTGATCCCATTTGGGTTTTCTTGCTCATGATACTGGATTGATTCACCATTTCCTTCTCTAACTCATTTCTTTAATGAGAAAACTGAGGCAAATAAGGTTAAGTGTCCTACCCAGGGTCACACACCTAGAAAGCCACACACCTAGAAAGCGTCTGAGACCAAATTTGAACTCAGGTTTTCCTGACTCCAACTTTATCCACTCCATGACCTAGTTGCCTCCTGAACCTCTAACTTCCTTCAAAGCATACCCGAAGTAGCAACTACTACATGTGGGCTTTCCTTATCTCCCATTATTATCATTCTCCCCTTACCAACATTACTTTGCATTTACTCTGTAGAGCTTTTATATGTAGTTATTTGCATTCATGTTGTTTTCCCTTGGTAGAATGTAAGCTCCTTAAGGAGACCTTTTTTGTCTTTTTATTCCCCAGCACCTAAAACATTATCTTGTACATAGTAGGTGTTTAATAAATGATTGCTAAATGAATGGATAACTTGACTTAGTTTTCTTCACATCTAACAAATGAGTCTTTCATGTCAAATATATGGGCATACAGTTAATGTGGAAAGGTTCTCAAACAGGATCATAGAACTTATGAGATAAAGCATGATTTCTGATATCATTTTGGTCAATTTACCACTTTCCAGATGATGGGAGGAGACTTGCCCAAAATCACACAGGTAGTAAATAAGAGAGGGGACTTGCCATGTAATCTGACACTAAATTCCATTGTCTTTCCACTATTTCCCACTGCTTATTCTAAATTTTTCTCTATTTTTCCTCTGATGATAACTGGTCATCTTTAGCGAGTCTAGAAATAAGTGAAAGCATAGTAATATAAATACTATTTATGGATTTCCACAGATTAGGCTTCTGAAAGTCTGAAATTATTTTTCTAATCTGTTTTATTGTTATTGCTGTGTTTAAATTAGTTAGCAATCCATATCCAGTTAGATTATGATGTTAGAATCTTACAAGTATATCAACCCAGCTGATAAATGTTCATATTTTTCTAATGCTTTTAAACAGATGAGGTTGCCCTCAAAACAAAGTTTTCTCAATGGTCTAGAAATTCTATAGTAATCAATCTTGACTATTAATCATTTTGGGGATCCCCATATCTCTTGGAGAACTTTTTTTTGAATTTCTTTTCTTTTGAAGTTAACTTGATTGTCAGTGAAGAATTTAAGATCTTGGTGTGCCCTGTGTGGGAAGGAGCACCCAAAGATTTTTTTTCTGGTCCTCCTGTTGAATGTTCTTTGAATTTAGGAATTTCTGGGGGAAAAAATTGAGGACCCTGTGTTATTGTAGGGGGTCTTGAAGAATTTGATGGCATTAAACTCATTCTATGATTGTTGACCTACAGAATAGGGGGAGGGGAGCTTAGTTTAAAAGGGAAAGAAGAAAAGTACCACACCCAAATTACTTTGTTTTCCTCACCTAAAGTTGAAAGCAGCAATATCAATTGACTGAAATCTTTTTAGGATAATCTGAGAAATTCAATAAGACTAGATTTTCATCTGGGATAGGAAGCTAATTTTCCTAGTACAAAAAGTGGCTGATGAGTGGGTACAATGTATTCAGCTGATATGATCCTCCCATGGAAAAGACTACAAACCTGTTTATGGACCTTCCTCCAAGATTTGGAACCTGCCCTGGTAGTCTGTCACTGGTTCTATTCTGTTTACCCTGTAGTGAAGAGAAGCCTTTTTGACTCAGTGTGAACTGGAAGTGGGTGTGGTTCAACAGATCATATTAGATGACCACAGTAAGTCTTCATCCTCATTCCTGCCTGTTTCTGAACCAGAGAAGAATCAATAATAGCTTGAAAGTCATCAACAGAGACAGAGAAGCCTCAGGCCTATGTTTTCCCACTAGGTCACAGTAATGTGCACTAGTAGCTTGTGGTTCTATTATTTTTTTTCCTGTTGTTTGTTGGTTTCTTTTATGACCGATCTTTGCTATTGGAGGTGAAGGAATATTGGAAACAGCTCTGACGTTGTTAAAGGTTAGAATGAGTTCTTAGAGGTCTGGGAGCTAGAGTCCATGCCAGACCTATAGCAAGGCCCCCAAGAAACAACCTTTGGGATAACCTGGCAGCACCAGGTTTAGCAGAACTTGAAGACCAGGATTCATTGAGTAGCTAATTTGCATTTAGAAATGGAAGTGGGGGGGCAGGGGAAGGGTGGGAATGAATTTTTTTAAAACTAAGTTTGAGACCACTTCCTCTATGGATTAGGGTGGCATAGAGGAGCATATATCCTTAGTTTGGGAGGAATGGTTTATATCTCTGTTCATATGACTTCACAGTTAATATCTCTGTGAAAAAACTAATTGACAGTTGACTAAACAGATATAAGGTGGTAATCATTGGTGATTGATGGCAGCATACACTAGAATGAGGCCTCAATCTGATAGCATTAGAAACAGAATTTCCCTATATCTCAAGCATATCTCTGGAATCTAGAGAGGGGAGATAGATTCATGTGCCTTGCTCTGGAGACCTGATTTATCAGTGAAAATGGGAGTTCAAGTAAGGACACCCAGAGTTTTAAGGGTACACAAGTCTTTGAGCTAATACTGCAAAGAACTGTCTCACAATTGGAGTAAACCAACAATAGAACAAGAACATTTATCCTTACAATGGACAAATGAGAAAGTGTTTAAGTAAAAACTTTAATTCTGTACAAATACAAGATTGTGCCTACCCTCAAAGAAGTCACATTCTAAAAGGGCACAAAATACATAGGGGGAGCAGAAGACCTGGGAAGGGAATTTTGGTCAGTGTTATGGAAATGGTTAGTGGGCCATAGGAGGCTAAATTGAGATATCACTATCAGGAACAAAAGCGGAATTATTTTAATCATGACTCCAAGACTTGAGATACTTTCAATATGTCTGCCTGAGAAGAGTGGGTCAGATGAGACAGTTTCAAGTAAAGATATACATACCCTAAGGCAGAAATTTTACTGATGAAAATATTATGGTAAAGCCCCTGGAAAAGTAGTAAGAACTCCATCTCTGAAATTCTTCAAGCAGAATCTGGATGATTTTATGTTAGCTTTACCATAGAAAAAGGTTTCTATTTATTTTGAAAGGAATATTGGATTTGATCTGTGAGGTCTCTTCCAACTTTAGGATTCTATGGTTAAATCTAAGTGAAGGATTTATAGCTCCCCTTAATTACTACCAAGCAGTTAATGGTGTTAAGTATAAAAAGCTAGACAGAAAAGGGGAATGAATGGGATTTATAGTAAACAGATTTTGAAACTGGGCTGTTTTGGAATTTAGTTTGTAGAATCAAAGCCAAGATTTTGTGCTATTACAAGTTTATTGGAATACTCCAGATTAGGGGGAAGAGGAGGGGTATGATTAGAACAGGGTGAACTTCAGTCAACATTGTCTTCATGTTCAGTAAAGATTGTAACTTCATTTTATTCCTATTGAGGAAGTTATTTAATAAAACTCCCCCAAAGTAATGATGTTTGGGACTTAAGGAAAAGTAAACCGAATTAGGTTAAAAGCACATTTATGGTTACTTTGCAGAGTCCTGACCTTCATCTAACCTGCTTGGAGAAGTCCAACCTCTTGCTTGATGGGTATTTATTCTTGCTTTTAATGACCTTATCATGTCATCCCCTGCTGGTTCACCCAAAGAAAGGTATAACCTTCAGTGTAGGATGAGGTGGAGGTAAGGTGAGGAAGGGGGGAAGGCAACCCAGGGAAGGGGCAGGAGAAGGAAGAAGAGTTGAGAGGGAAGGGGCAGGAGAAGGAAGAAGAGTTGAGAGGAGGTGGGGAAAGAAGACATTCCAGTGAAAGAGAGAGTCTAAAGACTCAAAGGAAAGGTATGCCTTGGAGGGCCTATTTGATAGCATTACTAATTCACCCTTTGCAAATGCTAATTGGCTTAATTATACCAGGAGGTACTTTGTTATCTTGACTAGACCTCACTATATTTCATAATTTGATCAAAAGGAGGTTATTATATGAAATAAAGAAATTTGACTTGTAATAGAACTTTAAGTTCAAAATTCATTCTCCTTTGACACTGTGGACAAGGTAGGGTGGTAATCAAATTGAACTTGTTTTTCATTAGTCTAGGCATCTGAAAAAATATAACAAAACTCCACTAATTTGAGCTCAGGGTGATAGTCTGGATTAGTGAAAGTTACTCCACATTTAACTCAATGAAAATTTATTTAATATCTTCTGTGTACAAAACTGAGAGATATAACGATAAATGAAATATTTTTCTTGAATTAAAATGTGAATTCTTGAAATTTCATGAAAGGATAAAAAGAATAAAAACATGCCTTGAATTAGGTTACCTAGTAAAAATTCTTAATATAATTGACATATTATTATGTAATGTATAATATTACATACAATAATTAATTATATGATGGATTCATATATTATAATTAATATATTTGATATATATTACATATGATAATAAAATTAATTGATATATTTAATTATATAATATAATAAAATAAGAATAAATAATGCATTTTAATTATATGGTTCCTTGCAAATCCAAAATACTTTGTTTTCCACAAAGTCCTTCACAATGATTCCAAATTCCAAATTATTGAAGCTTGAATTGATCAAGTTTTATTATTATGATTTCCCCAGCGTTCACTTTAGGAGTGAGACAGATTTCAAAGAAAAAATTTATTTTGATGAGAGTGTGATTTATTTATTATTATTATGAAAGATCTTTTTTAAAAAAAATAACTATTACAGTTACAGGATGATTTTGTGAGATTGGTAGGGGTTTGTTTTGTTTATTTGTCTGTTAACTCTAGCTGGATGTTATGGAAATATGGGAAGTGGTTCTACCACTGCTCCTGGCTACTCCAGTATAGTGGCAGGTGATATCCCCTCCTGGGAAGATTCATTGTATTAGTATGGAAGCTAACAACTGTTTTTGCATTTATTTAAATTCCCCAGTGGCTAAGGTATGAAGACATTTCTATTCTCAAAGTACCAGTTGTTAGTCACTTACCCAAGAGAATTTTTAGGCTGTCTGTTGAAACCATTCATTTTTTAGTAGCTATGTAGATCAGCATCCTCAAACTTCTATCTCCAAAACTGTAATACAGTTTTCTGGATTCTCCAAGATCATACCAGTAAAATACAGCTTCTTCCATATCTGAACAAGCTCAAAAAGGCTTCAAGAGAGTGTGTTTGTTGCCCAATGACCAGTAGAGGCTTATCACCACCGTGTAATAAAGATTTCCTTGAAATGGGTTCCACAGTGTTGGAGTTTTCCAATACATCTGTGATGAGATGTAAAGTGATTGCACAAATACTTCTAGACAGTATTGCACTTAGCCCAAATATTTGAGCACAGGAAGGTAGCTGGGGTATTTTTAAGAGACTGGTCATGCACCAAGTAGTTTGAAGGTGAGAGAAAGTAAAGGAAGTCAGAAACACTGGCTGTGTCCTTCATATATAGCATTTATCTATGCCCCAATTTTCCTTCCCTTTAGAAGTGAAGGTGCTTCATCAGTGAAACATAAAAGATTTGTAGAATATAAGCATCTTGAAGGCAAAAACTGGTTTCATTTTTATCTTTGTATCTCCAGTGCCAGAGAGAATGCCTTTGCCAGAGGAGACAGTTCAATGTTAATTGATTTGAATTAAATCATGTTGATTATGTGTTATTTACTGGTATATTTGTACTAAGGGAAAGACTGTGATGGCTGGGAGTGTTGAGGTCAGCATGTTGCCTTCCTGAAAAATACTCCCAGTGAGTCATTCCCTTGCCCTAGGGAATCTAGAAGTGTCAGGGGTCTGGGGATCCTGGCTGCCAGTAATCAAACATCCTAGGTTGACACCTGGCATTGTTACAAAGGTGGGAATGTCCTTCCTGAATTTTAGTTAGGAAAATTCCCCTAAGTGTCAGTTGTGTTGCTCTCTCTAGAATCTACAAATGAAGGGTTAGAACTTCCCCCTTCATTTTCACATTTAAAGCCCTCTTGATAATATTTGCAAGTCCATAATGGCAGCTAATTTATTTTACTAGGTCTCATTATGTGCACTTTACTCTTGGTCAAAAAGCCATTCCTAATTTTCAAGTTGGGGTTCAGGGATCTCAATTCCATATTTTAAATTTCTAGCTCTTATTCATTTCCCCAATTCATTTTTCTTTGATTCCAAACAGTGATTGTATGTGTATATGTAGAGAAAGAGAGAGGGAGAGATAGCGAATGAGCGAGTGTAGACTTCCTTCTGGGATATTATGAGGCCCAGAGATAATGGATGTAAAGCATTTTGCAAAATTTAAAGTATTACATAAATGCTAGTTATTATTAAGTAACCAGGCCTTCATTCCAGTGATGACATCATTCTCTGAGCCTTCTACTGCACTCAGACTGAGCTCCAATAATGTTTATTGAGCAATAGATGGGTGTGCCATTAAATGTTTAACAACTCGTGTGTGTGTGTGTGTGTGTGTGTGCGTGTGTGTGTGTGTGTGTGTGCGTGTGTGTGTGTGGAGAGGGGGAAGTATCATGAACATTTTAAAGTTTAATCTACATTATTAGCACTTTCTCATGTCTAGACAGTCAACAAAACAATAAATCAAGTCCTGCTTTGTAATGACTGCTGATTTCCAAGGTGTAAATGCTCACACTGAAAATTTAACAGTGGCTCTCTAGAGTCATGTTGGTCCAAATAGACTCCAATACATCCTTGATCTATTAGATTAATTTTTATAAGTCGAGTGATACTCTTCCTTCTACATTTCTCAGGAACAAGAGGATCATCACACATATTAGCTCAATCAATATATTTAATTTGATTTGATTTGGAAAATCGGTCCAGAAGTGGACCAGACTCTACTCATGCTCCATAAGTGACTACCCTAGCTAGCCTAAGCTACCCACTAAATGCAGTGATTGATTAGTAGTCTAGGTAGACAATCCTGTAACCCATACATACTGAATGAAAACAGTGATCCAAGAGGAACTACTTAACAAAAGTTGTAATTTGCATGTTGGAAATCTTTCCTTTTATAAAACTGGGGAACACTCAATGAACTGTGGCAAAAGTGGTGACCTAAATAAAAACATTGTCAACCGAATAAAGTGAAGAAAGATATGTGACTGATGCTATGTTCAATACTACTGCAGAAGAGGTGCTTAAAATGTCACTTGGTATACTGGTGGAACTTGTCTAGTGACTGAATCATCTGTACAGACTGGGATGCAAGTTAAAAGCAGGTGGAAAATATTGATGTGGATAGTCTGGGGGTCAAGAATGAGATGAGAATTGATAAGATAATGATTTTATGAGAGGTTGCTATACAAGATTACAAAGACTATGTATGATGACAGCCCATCATTAAAAAAAGACAATTTGGCATGTTAATCAAGTTTATAATTTTTAAAAACTTCATCAAAACAGATAAGTAGTGAGTTAATTTGATTTTTAAAAGAGAAGACAATCAAATCATTCATATAAAATAAAAAATTAGAAAATTCATAGGAACTGACATGGAAGTAAAGGAAATTATTGGACTATTTTATTCAGGTAATGCTAACAAAAATAAGTTGGGGAAATGGATGGTACTTAGAAAAGCATAAAATAACTAGATTAACAAAAAAAAAGAAATTGAATAAGTAATAAATGAAATCATAGAGAAAAAAAAACTTAAGAACCAGATGGGTTTATGAGTAAATTCTATAAAACATTCAGAAAACCAACATTTACTGGGACCCCTCCAACTTTTCTCTATGAGATAAAAATGTTCTTGATTAACTAAACCAAGGAGAGATAAAGCAAAGGAAAAAATACTGTAGACCATTATCCCTAATGCAACATTTTAAAATATTAGCAAAACTGTTTTCAAGTTCCTATAGTATAAAGACTGAGAATCTAGGTTCAGATCTTAGATATACCACTTAACTGCCTTTGCACCTTGAGCAGATCATTTCATCCTTCTGAACCTCAGTTTGCTCCTCTGTAAAATAGGATTTTGATGACATATGTTTTTAAATCTTTTCAATCTCTAAATTCCATTATTCTAAGATTTTACAGTCCTTTTCATACTATCACACTTGAGTAGAGCTTTAAATAAATAATAATGCTAGTTTATATGACTTACATTTCCCCAAATACTTCAAAGTATCTTTTATATGTTTTCATCCCTATAAGACTCCTGTGAGAAAGCCTGACTGCCTCTCAGATTGGGAAGCTGAATTAAAAATGATTCAAGTCACTTGTCTGACATCAAACCAGTTAATTACAGAGTGAAGGCAAGAATACAGGTTTTTCTAACTACCAGAATAGCAAGCTTGTCACATAACTGAATGCTTGGTTTGGAATCGGTTCATAAGTTCTTTTCAGAAAATGAGATCCCAAATTGGAGGTTAACTTATTCTTGGAATAACACATGGTTTTTCTTTTGGGGTATTGCAAATTTGTTATTCTGAAGAAAATGTTATTGTTCTTTATATCTGTGAATGCTAGAAGAGAGAGTAAATTACCTCATAAAATTCACTATCTTTGCATTCTCAGGATGAGGCTTGCATTGTATATAATTATTTGTTATTCATCTTTTTCCCACTGAGCAAGACTCAAATGAATGAAATAATGGAGAAGTGAATATTTGGATACAAAGCTCATACAAATAGAATATTTGTCACATCCCCAGAGAAAAGCGAGAGCTTGAGATTCTGTTTAAATAGCTTGTGTTACTAAAAATGTGAAGGGCAAAAGATGGATATTCCAGACAGGGGAATTTGAGACTCTGCTACAGAACAAAATAACTGCAAGAGAAAAAGAATTTGTATTGAGATGAATAAAATTTATTTGGACTTTCTTTCTATTCCACATAACTCCTTGTAGTACTGAAGGCAAGCCCCTATATCAGGAGACCAGCAACAAGGGGGAAAAAAAGCTATACAAAGAAAATTTATTGAGAGTTCAGGTTACAAGAAATTAGGTTTTAATAAATAAGAAATAGATCTCAGGAAGTGACTAGGAATAATGAATGACACATGCATTATATTCAGAGAAAAAAATCCCAAAATCAAATGTTTAATAGAACAACTATAGCAAAATCTCATTAAGCTGGTATTAAATTACTTAAAGGATATCTAATTTAAAGTTACTAATGTCTCAGTGCCAATTATTATAATTTAATCATATATTGTTTCTTAATAAATATTAATTTAGTTCCTATCAAGAATTCTTGATACCAAAGAGATTACATATCTGGATATATGTATGTATATAAACATATGTATATATACATATGTATAAGCATTATATCTATATGTGTGTATGTTGTTTATATCTGTGTGTATATATTCTATCTGTTTATTCACACATATGTGGCATCTAGTTGGCTCAACAGATAGAACACTGGGCTTGGAGTCAGGAAAACCTGAGTTTAAATATAACCTCAGACATACTAGCTGTGTGATCTTGGGCATGTCACTTAACCCTGTTAACCTCAGATGTAAAAATGAGTTAGAGAAGAAAATAGCAAACCACTCCAGTCAGATATGATGGAAATGACTCAACAATACCCCGCCACATGTGCACATGCAATACATAGATATACACATACATATATGTAAGCATAGAGTAAACAACCAGGTATTTACATGGGACTATTTGTGTCTGACCTGTGGTAGATCATTCCAAGCTCATATTGGAGAGAAGGCCTTGTCAGTGCCTAAGAGGTAGAGTTAGTGTCAGATTTTGGGAGAGTCTTTTTTTTTCCCCTTTCTTTCTTCCTCTGTCCTAGAGAGGTTACTTGTTTAACTAGCATAGCAGGAAGAGAGTCTCAATTCTTTGGATATAACTTTGGTTACTCCTTCTTCAGTAAGGGTAGCAACCAGGAAACTGACTTATTTCTTACATAATTTCCCCTAGATTTGTAATATTTAGGGGGAAGAAATACATTTTAGTTTCTTATAACCTTGTCTGAAGAGAGCAGAGTGAGGTAGTCTCATGATCTCAATCTCTGGCTCCCTTCTAGGTAATAATCAAATCTTTCTTGGAGATTGGGGACTGAGACTCCAGAGATATCTACTCATACCTCTCTTTGAATTGCATTTGGACATACCTATGTACATATATATATATATATATATATATATTATATATATAATATATATATGTATATTATATGAGCAATGGATAGAATACTGGGCTTGAATTCTGAAAGACTCCTCTTCCTGAATTCAAATCCAGCCTCAGGTACTTACTAGCTGTATGACCCTAAGCAAGTCAGTGTTTGTCCCAGTTTCCTCATTTGTAAATTGAGCTGGAGAAGGAAATAGCAAACCAATTCAGTATCTCTGTCAAGAAAACCTTCAAAAGGATCATTAAGAGTCTGACTTGACAGAAAAAAACCAACTAAATACCAACAAAGTGCACATACAGATAACCCACATAGGCCACGTAAAGATGCATAGACCCACACAAACATATTTCATTGATAATGGAAATTCTCAATTAATTGTAGGAGTTCTCTCTGCTGATATGCATTGGCAAAGAAAATTTTTTCATTGGGATGCCAAATAGTGCAGTTGGGTTGTAAGTCATATTTTGAAATTTAAAAGGATTTAAATTTAATTGTATTACTAGAATGGGAGTCCCTGCTGAAGATGTACAGTCAGAGCAGTTCCTTATTAGAGAAAATGTTAAAGTCAATATCACATTAAGAGTTATAAAGATAAAACATAATATACAATTAAAACTATAATCTGATCTATTTAAATAAGTTACTGGTGCTAAAGGATATGGAACACATAAAGAAGTAGATATCAAAAGAGAAGATTACTTCTTCTTACGGAGTTTAACTGATATAAATGATCATCACAAAAAAAGAACAGAAAAGCCTAGGAACTCCCTGAAACATCAAATGCTTTATCTCTCAAGCAGAAAGACATGGTTGCCATGTACAACATTAGGTTAGAATATAGATTCATTTTCAAACCTTTACAGATAAAGATGATGGAAGATTATGATTAGTGATGCTTCATTTTTTTTCTAAAGAGAGAAGTAGAGGAAGGAAAGAAAAATAATTTACAGAAAGCAAAGCAAGAAACCTAATTCAGATCATTTGAAGATAAACAATAAAACAGAAAGTAGGACAACAAACAGGAAAAACAGAAAAGCTTTCCCAAAATATCTGTAGCAAATCATTCTCTTCATCAGTGGCAGTGTAGTGCCTACATGTGCCTACATAATGAGCTGCATGAAGAAGTAGAAATGCTACTAAAGAAAACGAAGGTGTGAAAAACACCTGATAGTCATCATTTTTCTTTTTTCAGTCAAGTAAATCGAGACTGCTTACTTTATTATGAGAGCAATATGCCTTGCTTCTTCTCAGGGTATTTTTTACTCAAATATTTGACCATACCCAAGTATTTGACTTTGTTATTTTTTTTTAACAGTTGACTTGCCATATCAAGTGTGTTTGCAGTTCTGCTTAGATTGCCCTTGCTGTGGCAGGAATTCATTGGGAAAAATTTCTGATACTCTTTGGAATAAGGACCCAAAGAAAATATTTCTGATTTCTCTCTCTCTCTCTCTCTCTCTCTCTCTCTCTCTCTCTCTCTCTCTGTGTGTGTGTGTGTGTGTGTGTGTGTGTGTGTTCATGATAAAGATTAGAAAATCTTGGAGTGCTTGTTGTATAAAGAGACACGTAGAAAAATTTGTCGAAACATCCTTTGAATGATCTTAGGTGCTGAGAGAATCATGGAAGCATTTTTACTCAGGACATTTGATTTTTCATCTAAGAGTGATGTGGTGATGCCTAGTCAAACCCAGGTCTGAAATCTCTGTATGGAGGGAGCCTTGTTGTCTGGGATGCTCCATACAGATTAGATTTCCAATTGACAAGCAAGTTCATTTCTTTTCTTTCTGATTGTGATGTTATAAGGGAGGCCATTCTAGTACTATCAGGCATTTAATGAGTTCTAAACCAGTAGGAGGCTTTGTGAAATGTTTGTTGGATCTGAAAAAACTTTGCAATTGGGGATAATTGTGATTTTTTCTTGTACATGTGGGATTGCATAAAATCATACCACACTGACTATTTTGAGAATCTTTCTTTAAACAATAATAGTATAATGATGATCAACATCTTTATGCTTTTATAGCACAATCATTTCTCTACATGTCCAACTCCTTTCCTATAACCCTCCTCTATATGTGTAGCATTCATAGTTATCACTTAAGAATTTCAACAATAGCTTGTGTAAACCTTCATAGGCTACTCTTCTTTCTTGATTCTATAAAGATTTGTCCCCAAATAGGTCTTGTTGTATTCAACCCAATATCATTCCAGATCTCTCAATTATAGAGAAATGACTCACTTTAAGTCACCAATGTCATGTAATCCCTTTAAATTCAAGATTTTAACAAAAAAAATTCCTAAGACATTCCACCCCTTGTACCTATCATGGCTACATAAGGACTAAACCCAGACCTGTTGTCTAAGAGTAAATAACATCGCACTTAATCCTAAGTACAAACAAAATGCCTAAGGCATACTTCCAAGAAAGTTTTTTAAAAAAGAAATAAAAATCAAAACCTTAATTGTACCCCAAGTAAGAACATTCATTTTGTTGCCAAATCATAAACTAACCAAAAGGTCTCCTTTTAGCCAGAGGTCAATAAAATACAGCACCAAGAAAATAAAGACTAGGAACAAAATTCAGCCACAAGAATAAGATGGATCAGAGGACATTTTATTACAGAACATCTGCAAAAGAGCATAACTAGAATAAGAAGCTGAGGGTTTATGATCTTCTTTGTTTGCAGTGTGTCTTTTGGCCTAAGGTAACAACTCCCCTCTCCTGCTCAGCAATCCATCATATATGCCCTAGTACTTTTTCTATCACATTTTCCTCATTATAATCTCCATATTTCTCAAGGGTCCTATTGTCTATCTGACTTTTAAACCCATGGATTTGGCAAAAGGATTAATTGGTTGATGTACTTTCCTTATGTATTGTTACTATTCCTCATATTGCTTCTATACGGCTGAGGCCCACTATCTGTCTTTCCACTGCCAAACCCTCCTTGACTTTCAGGGAGATTATTTGCTCAAACCATTATAGGAGATAGATTATTATGAGATTGAGGGTAACATCCTTCATTGTACAGGAGGCAGAGAGTCCCTTAATAAAATAAAATGTCAGATAGTCAGAAGGAAAGAATCAATCACAAAATTATTCCATCTAGCTGAGAGGTTATTTATTTATTAGTTATACTGCTATGGTCTATCATAATATTCATTGAAGTATTGATATAATTCACTGATCTTGCCCCCACAAGTTATCTCCCTTAATGATGCAAATGTTGAGTCTCTAAGCTCCTTCCTACTCAGTGGGGGCAAAGCAACAGCATCATAAGAAGACTGCCTAAGTCCCTGATCTCTTGGGTATTTGTGAGAGATAGAATTGAGTCTCACAGTGGCAAGGGATACCATACCTAAAATGAGTTGAGTGATTTGATGAACAAATATTACAGTGGAAGGGAAAGGGAATCTCTGTGAATATCATCTTTGAGGAAATCAGTAACATTTTTGTTGTGGGTATTGGCATCAGTGGGCCTAGGCTTAACACTTTCCTGGGCCCTGTTCATGCTATTAGAATTTACTAATGAAAATAAGCTGAACTGGAAGCAACCTCCACAAAACCAACACATTTATCCCCACTATATACTCAGGCTGATTTGTAACTGTAATAGAATCATGGTCTTATAAGATTGTAGCTTAGAGCTTGTACCTTAAAGGCCATTGTGCCACAAATGGATAATCTGAGACACATTGAAGTTTAATGATTTGTCCATAGTTATATACCTAGTAAGTGCCTCCTATTCCAGGTATCTATTCACTATGTTGGGCTGCCTTTTATATATAATACCATTATTATATTTTTCCACCTTTATTGAGTCAGTGGTTTTTGTTCCTTATACAATGATTTCTATACATTGATCAAAATTGAATGTGCTATAAGAGAAATCATATCCTTAAGAAAAAATAAAATATAAAAGATAGCAATATTACATAATAAGATTCCTTTTTTAAAAAATTAAAGGCAATAGTCTTTGGTCTTTGTTTAAACCCCACAACTCTTTCTTTGGATACAGATGGTATTCTCCATCACAGATACCCTAAAATTGTCACTGATTGTTGCATAGATGAAATGAGCAAGTCATAAAGACTAACAGACTGCCTTCTGTGGGGGGGAAGGAAGTGAGATTAGGGGATAATTTGTAAAGTTCAAAATAAATAAATAACTTTTTAAAAAATCAAATGCAGAAAAAAAAAGAAATGAGCAAGTCCATTAAGACTGATCATCAACCCCATGTGTTAGCATTCATTTTTTTTTTTAGGTTTTTGTAAGGCAAATGGGGTTAAGTGGCTTTCCCAAGGCCACACAGCTAGGTAATTATTAAGTGTCTGAGACCAGATTTGAACCCAGGTACTCCTGACTCCAGGGCTGGTGCTTTATCCACTGCACCACCTAGCCGCCCCTTAGCATTCATTTTTACAAGATTTTGAGCTTCAAATTTTTTTTCCCTTCTCTCCACCCCCTTCCACTTTTCCTAGAATGATAATCAATTTGATATAGGTTATATATAGGCAATCATATAAAACATATTTTTATATTAATCACAGTTGTGAAAGGAGAAACAGACCAAAAGAAAAAAAGACACAAAAATAATAAAGTGAAAGAAGTATGCTTTGATTTACATTCAGAGTCCATCAGTCCTTTATCTGGATATTCTTCCATTGTCCTAACCCAATCAGGATGTTAAAAATTTGGTTGCCAATGTCTCTCACCAGCCCTAGGTTTTGCTAACTCGATTTGTGGCCTTCTCCTAGACAAATCTTCTGTCTTCCATTCCTTTTAGAATGACTCACCAGAGAGGGTAGCACTTCTGGTGTTTGCTTAACATCAAGGAGAACAAATCTTTATTTAAACTTCAAAACATAGGCTGAATTGTAATAGAGGAAGTCCCAGAGTAAGCAATTACTTCCAGGTAGGAGGAGCACCTTCTAACAGCTTTCAGCTTTAATAACCTTTGAAAAAGGCTGTTCATAAGGCAACTGGAGTTTGTTTAGTATTAGCTATTCAGTATCATATGGCCAATCAAGAACTCCCAGCTCTTTTAGATAATGAGCATTTATTCTAGGCTGCTTGGATAAGTCAGGAAGGGAATTTATCTATAATGAGCTAAACCTGTCTGTTCCACTGGAACAGATATACATTGCTTATCCCATAGGGTATTAGGATGGCCTTGCAACAGGGATTTGAGTTAATTCCCTAAAATTGTAAAATTTATTATCAGAAAATAAATCAGTACTGGCTTCTTTTTTTTCCACAAAGGAACTAGCCAATGCCTGAAACCCTCCATTTTCTGCTGGTAATATTTAGTTTGTAAGTATCTTATTTCCTACCTGAATACCCTAGATCTCTTTTAATTCACGAGGTGACTGAGTATACCCTCTAGTTCCCAGTCTGTGAAGGATCGGGTTTGGGGCCAAGTTGGAGGGGCAATACCAACATAAGGAGAATCTTCCTCATTCCAACTTTGCCCCTCTTCCCCCAAATTTAATCTCTAACAGCACAAATTTACTGAAACAAGGTTAGGTTAGGGTCATGAGAAGATATCTCATATAGTGCTACTAGGTACTCCTGACTCCAGGGCCGGTGCTCTATCCACTGTGCCAAGTAGCACCCCCCATATAGTGCTACTAGGGGAAAATGTGGATCATGTCATCTTCTTTCTACTGCTATTACAAAGGCTATCATTTGATCTTCTGCCTTTTGTGTATGTACAACTATCTTGGCCTCACTTAATTTTACTTAGCACAGTGCCTGGTGTTTCAGTAATTAGCAACAATCAGAGAATAGTAAAATTAAAAATATTTTTAACCTTTATTACCTCTCCTGCAAAACTCAGCTGGTCAGTCTCTCTGAGTCTACAGTAGTTCCAGACATCCCATGAATGGAATCCACCTCGTAGAGCCCTTAATGTCAGAGCCATCAAATAATAGGGAATAATAGTACTCCATCAAGGGTGGGGGGGTCTATCCTTTCTTCCTTCATAATTGCCATTCTCTCTCCTAGGAAAAACTTCACCAGATGCTTACAGTTACACCATATATCATTGTTCAAGTATGCATCTGGCCCAAATGCAAGTTTATAATACAGAGACATTTGAATCAGTGAGGCAGATAATTTTTTTTGGCAAGAAAAAAATAAACAAATCTTTGAGCTAAATATAAACAATCAGAATGGATATATGGTACAGGTGAGTTTTCTGGGAACACCAACCACTCAGTAACAAAACTAGCCAGCCTATGTAGTAATAAAAGTTTATTAAACCCAAAAAACTTCTCTCCTTTCTTGATACTATTTTACATAATTTTCCCTTTAAAGCAGGTCAGAGTGTGTTTGGCTTCTCATTCTAGGTTTTATTAAGGATTAAATCATTAACTCCATGCAAACTAATCCACACTTTAGAGTCCAAGATCTTGGTGAAACAAAAAATACCTAAGACAGCATTCATATTCCAGAATTCATTCAAACATCCTCCTAATCAATGGACACATTTGTCTTACAAATGCAGTAAGGGAATTACTAGATCAAAGAACATGAACAATCTAGTATGTTTCATCATATTTTGGAATTGTAGTTGAGCACTGTATCAAACACAGTTTTTAGGTGCTCTCATAAATTGTTATCCAGGTTCTGCACACTTCACTTGGTATCAATTCATATAAATTTTATCAAGTTTCTTTAAAATTATCCTTTTATTTTAAAATTTTTTTATGGAGTTATTTGGTGACATTCATTGAAAACTCACCCAGTCTTTCTACAATTAATGGGAACCTCTTAGTTTCTAATTCTTGGCTATAAATTTCTAGTTCTTGTCTATAAGAAAAAGTTTCTATGAACATTCTTTTACATATGAATTCTTTTTTTCTCTTTTATATCTCTTTGAAATATATATTCATTCACTATATTCTCATTGTTGTACATGTTGTTTCTCCAGAGAGAACATAAGCTATGTGAAAGTAGGATTTATTTACCTTTTTTATATCTCTCTCCTTAGTGCCTATCATAGTCTGGCACATAGAAGTGTTTATAAGTGCTTGGTAATTAATTGGTTGATTGTGGGATTAAATAGAAAATAACTTAATATTACCAGTGGCAAGTTATAGATAAAAAATGGCATTAAAGACATAATCAAGAAAATGTAAGCCTAGAAAAGGTGTGAGGCTAAATATGTAGTGAAGGTGAGGGTTACAACGTAGCTCATGAGATCATAAATCTAAAGATATAAAAGACCTTAGAGGACTAGATGTTCTTCCAGTGAAGTTCCTATGTTTTGTACTGATACTCGTGAAATGACAGAAGACTCCCTTTCAATTTTGGGTGAACCACATAAGATGTATTTATGGAAGTACTTGAACAAGAGTCACATGGGAAGAGAAGGCATGAATGAATTTTGACTTGCAGTAGTGTAGGCAGTGTAATTACATTATTCACAGATCTATTGAGGAGAAGGAAGAAGATAGGAAGGAGGAAGAGGAAAAATAGAAGATGATAATGACAATGAAAACAAGTTGTTACTTATAATAATTCAAAATCAGTCTGTTGCCACTAGAAATTATAGAATGATTATTTTTGAATAGTCTGGATTTACTGATTTATGTAGATTGTAACATGTTAATCCATGATACACAAATTTAGCATCTACTGGATACCTAGACAGCAAGAGAAGATGACTAGAATTATACACCAGAAGCTCATTATCTTTTCTAAACTAACAACTGACAACAATTCTCTATCCTAAAAATTTTAGTCCTGAAATATTCTAGAAAAATCCATCAAACAACTGAATCTCTTTGAAAGATATTTGGAATGAAAATATCATTTCAGAAAAAACAACAAGTATATCATATAGATCCATTAAAACTTTAGAATGTTTCTGCTATATGTTGCAATATCAGATAATCTCTAAACTGCATGAAATGAAAAGTTTTTCAAAATGTAGAAGCCTAGGAGGCATCAAATAGAGTGAGAACAGGATAAGATAGATAGCATCTCTGTTGTTCTGTCTGCTATGGGAATTGTCCTGAAGATATTTTCAGTGGGTCCACAGAAGATGTATATACATTCCAGCATACTTCTTCATTTGAAAAAATATTTATTTCTCTGCAGAGCATTACATTAAAAAAATACACAGCAGTATAGTAATTTGTCTTTGTATTGCTTCTATCGAAACCCCATAAAAATGAATATGAGAAATGTTAAGAATACTAACATTAGTTATTATTATTATTATTATTACTGAGGCAGAATTTCTGAAACCTGATATTTGAATATAAAGGCAGATAGGTGGCACAGTGGATAGACCACTGGTCTTGGAGTCAGAATGATGAAAGTTTGAATCCAACTTCAGACATTTGACATTTACAAACTGTGTGACCGTGGACAAACTCAACCCTGATTGCTTTGCAGGGTTCCCCAAACAGTGCTGTTTAAAGCTATTAAAAGATTTTAATAGCTTAAGTTTCTCACAAGATTTTGGGGGATACCATATATGTGTGTTAAACCATATATAGATGAACGTACACACACACACACACACACACACAAACACACATATATATATGTCTAATGTTCTGTATACTGTAATTATAAGTTGTAGCTATTTTTCTTGTCAAGGACAATCCCTTTATAAGTGCTCTTGACTTCCTTCTACCTTTAAAAGATTGTCCCCTCTGGGGCAGCTAGGTGATAAAATGGATAGAGCACCAGCCCTGGAGACAGGAGGACCTGATTTCAAATACAGCCTCAGACATTTAATTATTGCCTAATTGTGTGACCTTGGGCAAGCCACTTAGCCCCACTGCCTTAAATTAAAGAAAAAAAAATCTTATTGCTCTCATTCTTAAAAGAACAAAACAAAACCAGAAGGATTTTCCCTTCTATCATTTCTTCTTCCAATTTTCAATCTCTCCTTCTCTACTGTGTTCTTCGTTATTGCCTTCAAATGTGCCCATCTCTTCATCCTTAAAAAACAAAACACTTTCACTAGACCATAACATCCTCTCAAGTTGTCATCCTAAATATTTCCTTCCTTTTTTCAGCCAAGTCCTGGTGGGGAGTGGGAGGAAACTTTCTACTCTTTTCCTCTGCTTTCTTTCAGTCCTTTGCTACTGGTTTTCTGACCTCATTGCTCAACTCTCTCCAAAGTTACCAATGATCTCCTAATTGCCAAACTGAATGATTTATATTTGTTATTTTAAATGATTTTTTAAAATTTATTATATTTCCCTTGGTTACATCTTGAATTTTTTTATAAATCAAATCTAATATTATAGTTTCAACAATGCTGCCTTTTGCATTGCCTCCTTATGAATATCCCCCACTTTCTTCTGTTTATTTTTTAATGATGCATTGAGTTTCTTTTCCTATTTTTGCTCCTTTTTATTTCACTATAACTCCTCCTACTTCCTATGGAAAAAATCAAAGCTCTCCCTTATAACAAACAAATATATAAAGCAAATCTATAAAGTTGCTGAATATGAAAAAGTATGGCTTATTTTGCACCTCTAGTTTATTACTTCTAAGCCAAGAGATAGGAAGTATGAATAATTATTAATCTTCTATAGTATAATATAAGTGATAATTACATTGATCATAGTTATTAAGTATTTCACTTATTTTTACAATGGTGTAGTCATTGATTTGCTCTCCTTTTTCTTTTTTCTGCATCAGTTCATCCAAGCTATGCCAGATTTCTCTGAATTCATCCCCTTTGCCATTTCTTGATGCAATAATAATCCATTACCTTCATATACCATAATTTGTTCAGTCATTCTCCAACTGATGTTCACTTTGTTTCCAGTTTTTTGCTACAACATAAAATACTACTATAAATAATTTTGTACATATGAGTCATTATCTTTCTCTCTCTTTTTGATCACTAGATAAATAGTTGTCAAATATATATATATATATGTATATATATATACATATATATATATATGGTTTATTGACTTTGGGGCATAGCTTTTTTCATTTGTGTGTGTGTGTTTGTGTGTGTGTGTGTGTGTGTGTGTGTGTGTGTGTGTGTGTGTGTGTGTGTAGCATTCTATTCTGGCTCACTTCTTACCTGCCAGATCATTCTTTGGTATTCCTTGCTAGATTATCATCTATATAATGCCTCCTGATTGTGGGTATATATCAAGGCTCTGTCCTTTTTCTCTTCCTATATTTTCTCTTGTTGAGTTCATCAGCTCTTCATGAATTTATTTAATATAAAGATGACATATATGTACACACACACACAGTCTGTCTCTTTCTCTCTGGTTTTTCATCAACAGTAACCTTTTGGACATTTTGCAGATCCCAGAGAAATCTCAAATTCAACTTGTTGAAACTCAGTACCTTTTCTTCAATTATACCCCTCTTTGAAACTTCCCTATTTCTATTGGAAACATTAGCATTTCCTCAATATTCCAGGTTTTATAACCTTATCATCATGGATTCCTCATTTTCATTCTCTTTACACATTTAGTTAGTTACCAAATCTTGCCATTTCTATATTCATGACAGATTTCATATCTGACCTCTTCTCTGTATTCACACAGACATCACCTTAGTTTAAGTCCTTAATACTTCTCTCTTATACTATTGTAATGCTTCCTAACTGAATTCCCTGCCTCAAGTCTCTCCCCAATTCAATATACCCTTCACACAGATGCCAAAGTGATTTTCTTAAGAGAAAATCTGACCTTGCCACCATACTATTCAAAAAATGCCAGTGTTTCCCTATTGCCTCTGGAATAAAATATGAACTGTTCAGTTGGCTTTTAAAGCCCTTTTTAAGCTGGCTCCAATCTGTTTTTCCAACTTTCTTATGCATTATTCCCTTTGCCACATTCTATACAAACTCTTTCATTCTGTTCCTCACATGTGATACTACATCTTATCTCTTCCCTCCATGCCTAGAATACATGACTTCTTCAACTCCCTGAAATATAATTTTTCTCTCCCTTCAAGATTAAATTCAATTATTACTCTTTACACAAAGCTTTTTCTTATTCCTCCAAATGCTAATGCTCCCCTCCTCTCTACTTTTATTTTATATCTGTGCATATACACCCACTCTATACATATACTCCCACATAAACACACACACACACACACACACACACACACACACACACACACACACACAACTAGGTGATGCAGTGATTAGAGTCCTGGAGTCAGAAGACATGGATTCACATTCAATCTTAAACACTTACTATGTGACCCTGGGCAGATCAACTAACCTTTTTTGCCTCAGTTTCTTCAATTGTAAAATGTGGTTATTAAATCAAAGATTGTTATGAAGATCAAATGAGATAATATTTGTGATGTGCTTAACATTGCACCTGGCACATAATAGGTACTTTATAAATACTGGATATTGTTATTATATGCATATTGTACCCTTCTATAAAATGTAAGGTCCTCAAGAATCATGACTTTTTTCTTTCTTTTTTTGTTTTGTTGTTCATTTTGCATACCTAGTGTCTTAGTACAATGTCTGGTACATGTTATGTGCCAAAACATGCCAGGTATCATACAGAGGTGTCAAACTCATAGCCAACTTCTGAGTATAGTCTAAACCAAAATTAAAATATAATTGGGAAATGTTTAAGAAAATAAATAAAAATACAATAAGCCATAAGTAATATTAATATGTGGATTCTTAAATTAATATGAAAGCTACAAGGACCTGTTTCTATGAGTTTAACACCAGTAATTGTGAAAGACAGAACTAGTTGTTTTTCCTCCTTTCTCAGAAATGTTCATTTATCTTCTGTAAAGTAAAATTCAAATGTGGCCACTTAAAAAAAATCCTAACAGAACTGCAGGAAAGATATTTAGTTTTACTAATCAAATGCACTGCAATTTTATTGGTTCTATGGCTAGTAATACTGCTGCAATATACTAAGTGGCATGACTACTTTCTCATTTGTAATGGGGTGTTAACTTTAAGGCATCCTTGTGGCCATGTTTATACTCCATTGAAAGACCCACAGAGGAAAATAATTGGGTATTTAATTGTTGACTATTTTACATTGTGGGCATAAAAGAGAAATTGCTTTTGGAAAAGAAACAACTCTCAACTCCAATTTACCCTTTCCTACCTAGATGGCAGTACCTCTGGTTTATGAGACATCCTAAATCAACTCTTCTTGGTTACTCAAGAAATCAGATAAAATCAAACTCTGCCTTGCTTGAGAGGCAAGGTTGATCACAACTCACAGTGATAGAGCCTTTGACTGTTTACAAAGCTTTGTATACATATTTACTTATTTGTATCTCATAATAATTTTGAATTAAGTTGTGCAGATAGCATTATTATCCTTTTGCATGTAAGAAAAATGAGGGTGTTGGGCAGAGATTTGGGGCAACATGACAGAATAGGGAACTCAAACCCCAGTCCTTCAACTAGAGATCAGTGTACTTTTCTACCAAACAAAATTTCTGGTAGAAAAGTTACAAGCATCCTGCTACTTTGGATTCTAATAATGTTAATATGTGACTACAGTCAATTAATATGTTAATATTATTAGTCTATCAATATATAAATAATATAATCCATTGATTATATTAATACCATCTATTGCCTCTGCCTAGTTCTTCCTGTATACCCTTCTTTCTGCTACTATTTTTCTTCTTTTTGTGAGGGGAACTGGACCATCTGTTTACCTCTCTTGGTGGTTTGCATTCTGTAGCAGTGGTTTCTTAAGTCTGATCTCTGACATTTTTCCTCTTCTGCCCCATTAATAGCTTTCCCAGTGCAAAAAAAATGAGAGAGAAATCTCTCTATTCCCAAGGAAAAGGAATTGAAAAGAATCAATCACCTGCTGAGGGGAGAGTCTAGTTGCTATCAATGCCAAAAACCATTTAGATCTGCTTTCCTTCTTTACTCTAATCATCACCAAAATCATAGCACTTCTCTTGGTGGCTGTAATAAATGACTGGGAATAATATGAAATTCAGAAAGATATTATCATCCACCCTCAAGGCACTTATATTATTTTTAAAAGGCAATATTGAAGCAGAAGAACATAAAATAAAGCATTATTTCTGAATTTAAGAAGGAGAGAGAGTGAATGTTTTTCTTTTAATGGAAAATGATTATTTGACTTTTTCCTCCCTGGTTTTTCAGTCTAAGTAGATCCTCAAGTAGGTGCTAGGGTAAAAACCACTACAGAATGATTCAGAAATTCATAGGAAGATAATCAATTGGGAGAAAGAAAGGATGACTGACAGGATCAATCATAGCTGGATTCCCAATTGCTAAGGGATTACTCCATAAATAACATGGCCAAACTTGGTTTCCCACATTCCTGCAAAAGCTAAAGTCTATTGAAAGTGATCGCAATGATGACAGATTTATGATGGTGATTGTCAATGTGCCAATTTAACAGCATGCACGAGAACAGCTTTCTTCAGTGGAAACAGTGTCTCTTGCTAATCATGACCTTTTTTCTGGGCTTTCATTACTTCTCCCTCTAAACTGTTATAGTAACTACATAATTGGTATCCCTTTTTCCAAGACACACACAGCTACCAGAATGATATTCCTAAAGCATCTTTCTGCCCTAGTCACTCTCCTCAAACATTTTCAGTGACTCTCTCTCCGCACTAAAATAAAATGCTATTTTCTCAAGCTGATATTTAAGATCCTTCTCAATCAGTAGTGTAGTTCCTTAGCTTGACAGGATATTGTGACTGATTTGTTCCAAGTCCCCCCACCCCCAATCTTGCCAGTATCCCTGATTTGTTGAAATACCCCATGACTTTCTTTCCAGTAGACACCAGAGGCTAAGGGGAAGGCTCATTTAGTGACTAGGGGCCTAGGAAAGTTATCACAATCCCTTTTTTGATAATCTAGATTTGTAAAAACAATTTTTGTCTATTCTGATATAGCCAACATTATTATGAAAATTGCCTGTAATAGGATATTTGGGACAACAACAACTGTCCCCTAATTACTCTGCAAAGTGATGAATACTAATAAGAATTATACAATTTTGAAGAAAAATCTGCTCAGAGCTAAAGGGAAGCATTATCTTTGAGAGGGTATGGTGCTCATTTATTGTTCATATTAGGTGTAATAATCTTTAAAAGTTTTAGAACATCCAGAAATTCTATAGTCTGAATGCTAGATCTGGTGGCCATTTTTCCCCCACTAGGTTTCTGGACATTTTCATCTGTGGGCAGGTGGGAAATCACAAAATTCTGAATTTGAATACCTATAGTCTTCAATTCTTTTTCTAATGCTGCAAGTTATGGATGGACAGGAAGACTTGTTTAGGGTAAAGTAATAGAGGTAGTTCTATTAGAAACCAGGTGGGATGGGAATTCAGAGAAGCCTGGAAGGATTTACATGAACTGATGCTGAGTGAGATAAGCAGAACCATTGTATATCCTAACAGCAACATGGGGGTGATGATCAACCTTAATGGACTTGCTTATTTCATCAGTCAACAATCAGGGACAATTTTAGGGTATCTGTGGAGAATACCATCTGTATCCAAAGAAAGAATTGTGGAGTTTAAGCAAAGACCAAAGACTATTATCTTTAATTTTTTTTTAAAAAGTACCTTATTAGGGTGGCTAGGTGGTACAGTGGATAGAGCACCAGTCCTGGAGTCGGGAGTACCTGAGTTCAAATCCAGCCTCAGACACTTAATAATTACCTAGCTGTGTGGCCTTGGGCAAGCCACTTAACCCCATTGCCTTTTAAAAAACTAAAAAAAAAAATAAAAAAGTATCTTATTATGTAATTTTGCTACCTCTTATATTTTATTTTTTCCTTAAGGATATGATTTCTCTCTCAACAAATTCAATTTTGATCAATGTATAACATGGAAACAATGTAAAGCCTATCAGACCACCTTCTGTAGGGGGTAGGGGGAGGGAAGAGAGATTGGGGGGAAATTGTAAAATTCAAAAAGCAATTTAAAAAAAGTAATAGAGGTAATCAACAGGCCTTCTGCTAAAGGTGAGAATGTAGAGGCTAGAATCCTTTATGTTGCCTCTAGAACTTGTAACACCTTTACAAGTATGCCAACCCTATGTAGTCACAACCTGGAAGCTCAAAGAGGTTCTGGAAAAGTGTATTTCAATTATAGATCCAATGGAGGTGGCTAAATCATGAAGAGACTTATTGGACTTCACTTGTGACCATGTTGGCATGGCTATACTTGATAGAGAAAACAGAAAATTCAATGAAATACTAAAACTTTAGAGAAACAGACTAAGGCAGAAAAAGACTTCCTTGTTGAAAGAAGATGAGGTGATATTAGTGGGGAAATCAGGACAATTGTAGGAGAGTTATCCCTGAAGCATTTGTAGATATTCCCTGTTTGGTCTTAGTCCTTAGAGTTTGTGCATAAACACTCTGCTTGTTTCCAAAACCAACAGAGTGTAGAGACATTGGGAAGAAGTCTGTTTCTGTTCTTAGCAAGTTTGTGCTACAAAGTGACTCAGGGTTGAGTACTTTTATGATACAAAGTCTTCTGTTTCACTGTAGAGCCAGAAGAGCTGATGACTCAGGAATGGCTGAATCAGAGGTGAATTTTCAGACAAAGGGAAGCTTTCCACCCCTGCTACACTGTTTGACTTTCTTATTTTAGTACAAAGAGAGACACAGTACCAAAGTGGTTAGAGAGCTGGTCTCAGAGCTGGAAAGTTCTGGCTGTAGGACCATCAATAAGTGCTTAATCTGCCAAGGTCCTAGTCAATTTAACAAGCCTGGAAGTCATAGAACAATTGCCAATCACAGACCTAGATCAATATATATATATCTATATATATATATATATATCACACCTTTTCTAACCCTGAATCCATGTTTTGACTAGCAGTGCATCTCAACTTCTTAACTCTCAGACTCTTCAGACACCCTGATAATAACTCAACCTGGCTTTTCCATTTATATTTATTAACTTCACAACTTGAACCCTGACTTATTTGCCCCTGAAAGAGATTGCTAAGGAACTAGGGTAGTATAATGGAAAGAGCACTGGATTTGGGCAAGGATATGAGTTCAAATCCTGAATATACTACTCATCACCTGTGTGACTTGGAGGAAAGTCTTGTTTAATGACTCTGGACCTCAGTTTCCTTCTTTGTAAAGTTAGGGTATTGGATTAGATGATCTTTGATATTCTTTCCAACTCTAAAACTGTGAGCTTACGATTCCTTCCATCTTTCTCCTCCCATCTCCTTCTAAGGCAGTTAACTTCCATCTGTAGGAAATGGCAGCAAAAAAAATAATAAATTCTGCTAGACCATTGTTCAGATAGTAAGTAGGTCAGAGAACAAAGGAAGGAGCTATCAGAGAAGCTGGAGACCTGAGCATAGAAGGAGCTAATTCATTAGGTTCAGGTTCTTCTTTACAGAGAAACTGAAAATTGGGAATCTCTGCTCACATAAGAAACAGAAACTTAATGAATGGCTCAAAAAGAGGCATAAATTTTGAAACAGAAAAAAAGACCGTTTTGAGCTAATTGGAGGCATTCAATGAAGACATGACATAATATGATAATATGTACTTGAATGTAATGGAATATTATGTCATAAGAAATGATGGATAGGAAATTTTCAGAGAATCATGGGAAGATCTATATGAATTGATGCAGGACAAACTAAGCAAAAGCAGAAAATTTACACATACATGTACATAATGCACAACATTTATATGTATATACACCTAAACAGTAGATCAGCAATGTAAATAGAAAGAAAATGAAGCAAAACAGAATGCCATGTAATTAAAATGACCAGTTTTGACTCCAGAGATGAGGTAAGAATATATGCTTCTTTTTTTCTCTTCACTGGGGGTAAGAGGAAGGAGAGTGTTAAATATATTATCAAACTTCATTGGTTTGTTTTGAAGTACTTTTCCTACTCTTTTTTTATTCTTTTGTTACAAGAGATATTTCACTGGATGGTGGTAGAATGGATATATTAATAGATCTCGAGTTGAAAGAGAACTTGGAGGTCATTTGGTTCAACCACACAAATTTACAGATGAAAAAAAATAATATAAAAACAAAGATACCAATAACAATTAGGAATAAAAAAAAAGGAAAGATGGCACATACCATCCTAAAGCCATATGATCTAGTGAGATTAAGATTGGTTGCTAACTTAGAGTAGCAGCCAAAGTATAGAACTAACTTTATCAGCTTTCTAATGTAATATATTTTGGGAAAAACAAATAGGAATGAAACGAGTTGGGAACTGGGGTTGGACTTCAAGAACCTGGAGTCATCCAGGGACGGGATGAAGGAGGTGTCTGAAAAGTCAAATCAGGACAGCCTGAAATCCACAGGAAGATCCTTTGAAATTGGAAAGAGACTTTTTTCTTTCAGAGGAATAAAATGTTCATTCAGAATGTATCTAAATAGGATTTGGGGCTATGTGTATATGCATATATGCAAAGGGGAAAGAGAGAGAGAGAGAGAGAGAGAGAGAGAGAGAGAGAGAGAGAGAGAGAGAGAGAGAGAGAGAGAGAATGAGAACACTGTTAAAAAATCTTTTATAAGTCTGAGAACTGTTGTAAACCTGAACCTCAGTGATTGTAGTTTATGTGTTGAGGAGGAAATGAGTTCAAGAAAAGTCATGAAGATATAATTGTTATGTCTTGGCAACTAATTGTATAAAAAGAATGTGAATTAAGAGTGACGACTAAAAGATGGCTTGAGGCTTAAAACATTGTGTGACTGGATGGATGGTAATATGCTTGTCAGAAATATGGAAGTTAGCAGAGAGATAAATTTAGAAGGAAAGGGCAGGTAGGTGGCCCAGTGGATAAATAAGAGTGCTGTGCCTGGAGTCTCATCTTTGTGAAATTCAAATCCAGCCTTAGACATTTACTAGCTGTATGAACCTGGGATAGTCACTCAACTCTCTTTGCCTCAGTTTCCTCATCTGTCAAAGAGTTGAAGAAGGAAATGGCAAACTATTCTAGGATCTTTTCCAAGAAAACCCCAAATAGGGTTGTTAAGAGTCAGACCTGACTGAAATAAGTTTAGGAGGAAAGATGATTTCTGTTTTAAACATGTTGAGTTTGAGGGCTCTTTATAAAATGTGATCAATAGGAGGATAGTAGAAAGGACTGATAATTTTTTTTTTGCAAGGCAAATGGGGTTAAGTGGCTTGCCCAAGGCCACACAGCTAGGTAATTATTAAGTGTCTGAGGCCAGATTTGAAATCAGGTACTCCTGACTCTGGGGCCAGTGCTCTATCCACTGCACCACCTAGCCACCCCAGGACTGATAATTTTTAAAAAAAGAAAAAAATCAACAAAGGTTTTTATGTCATGTTATATAATATTTATTTCAAAATAGTTTATTTCTATTTTTTTTATTTTTTTGTTTATTTCTATTTCTATAAAGTAGTGCTGCTCTGAACTAAAGCTCATTGTCTGTGAAAATACATTACATCATGGCAGAAACTAGGTAGAGACCAACATCTCACACTCTATACCAAGATAATGACAAAATGAGTACAGGATTTAGACATAAAAAGTGATATCATAAGTCAGTTATGAAAGCAAGGAATAGTTTATCTGTCAGATCTATGGAAAGGGGATCAGTTTATGGCTGAAGAAGAGATAGAAAACATTATAAAAGACAAGATGGATTATTTTGATTACATTAAATTGAAAAGATTTTTCATAAACAAAACCAATGCAGCCAAAAGGAATGCAGTAAGCTGGGGAAATTTTTTTACAGCTAGTATTTCTGACAAAAGAGTGATTTGAAGATATATAGAGAACTGAATCAAAATTATAAGAATATAAGACATTCCCCAATTGACAAATGATCAAAGTATGTGAAAAGCCAGATGAAGAAATTGAAGTTATTTATAGTTATATAAAAATGTTCTAAATTATTATTAAGAAAGGAAGAAACAAAAGAATGCAAAATAAAATAACCCTGAAGAATCACTTCACACCTATCAAATAAGTCAATATGACTAAAAAGGAAGGTGATCAATGTTGGAGGGATATGGGAAAACTGGAACACTCATGCATTGTTGTTGGAGTTGTGAACTGATCCAACCTTTCTGGAGAACAATTTGGAATTGTGCCCAATAAAACTAGGCATACTCTTTGATCCAGCAATACCTCTTATAAGTCTGTATTCCAAAGAGATCACAGAAAGGGTTTTAAAAAACATACATGTACAAGAATTATTTATAGCAGTTCTTTTTGTGGTAGCAAAGAATTGGAAATGGAAGGGATGCCCATCAGATGGGAAATGGCTAAACAAATTGTGGTATATGAATGTGATAGAACACTATTCTATAAGAAATCATGAATCAGGACTTGGAAAGGCTTTCATGTACTGATGCTGAGCAAAGCAGGCAGAACTAAAAGAGCATTATACATACTAACAGCAACATAGAGTGAAAATCAACTATGATGGATTTGATCATTTCTGTGGTACAATAATCAAATATGATACTACAAGATTTGTGATGGAAAATACCATCCATATCCAGAGAAGGCACTATAGGGTTTAAATATAGATCAAAGCTGACTGTCTTTAATTTTTTCTAAAAAAAATTGTCTTATACGGGCAGCTAGGTGGCACAATGGATAGAGCACTGGCCCCGGAGTCAAGAGTACCTGAGTTCAAATCCGGCCTCAGACACTTAATAATTACCTAGCTGTGTGGCCTTGGGCAAGCCACTTAACCCCATTTGCCTTGCAAAATCCTAAAAAAAAATTAAAATTAAAATAAATAAAAATTAAAATTAAAAACTATCTTATGAATTGTCATTTTTTTCTCTCTAATTTTTTTCCTCTTTCATTGGATGTGATTCTTCTTTCACAATATGAATAAAATAGATCTATGTTTAGCATGGTTATAGATGTAAAGCCTATATTACATTGCTTTCTGTCAGGGGGAGGAAGGAGGGAAAGGAAGGAGGGAGAAAAATATAAAAAAAAAGATTGTTTACACCCAAAGGTCAATAAAAATGTGCATACCCTTTGATCCAGCAATGCCACTACTGGGTCTATACCTTGAAGAGATCATGAAAAAGGGTAAAAACATCACTTGTACAAAAATATTCAAAGCAACTCTATTTGTGGTAGCAAAGAATTGGAAATTGGTTGAATGTCCATCAATTGGGGAATGGCTGAACAAATTGTGGTATATGTACATTATGGAACAGTATTGTTCTGTTAGAAACCAGGATGGATGGAAATTCAGAGAAGCCTGGAGGGATTTGCATGAACTGATGCAGAGAGAGAGAGATGAGCAGAACCAGAAGAACATTGTACAACAAAACAGCAACATGGGGTTGATGATCAACCTTAATGGACCTGCTCATAAGTGCATACTCATAAGTCATAAGTTCATAAGTGCAACAATCAGGAATAATTTTGAGGTTCCTGTGATGGAGAATAACATCTGTATCCAGAGAAAGAATTGTGGAGTTTGAACAAAGACCAAGACTATTACCTTTAATTTTAAAAAAATCTTATTATTTTTTTCTTAAGGACATGCTTTATTTCTCAACAAATTCAATTTAGATCAATGTATAGCATGGAAACAATGTAAAGACTAACAGACTGCCTTCTGTGGAGGTGAGGTGGGGAGAGGAAAGTGAAATTTGGGGAAAAATTGTAAAATCCAAAAATAAATAAATAAATAAATGAATAAGGTTTTTTAAAAAAAATGATGTTGAAGACTACCCTTACATGTAGTTTTGAAAATAAAAAAAAATGAAAAAAATACACCGCATCATCTTGCTACTGAAAAATAAAAAAGAGTATTTTAGTAAGTTGCTTTAATGAGGTAGGACTTCTATTGATGTTAATGTTATTGAAAAATGAATAAGGAGTAATTATTAAAAAATGTTTTAAGTGAACAATATTTAAAGTGGATCTCATTTGCATTTAAAATCATTGTATCACTAAGACATATCCTATGAAATAAAAAATATTTTAAAGTATGTTCAAGGTATATATGGGGGAGCAGACACACTATAGACAGATAATAGAAAAAGGAAATATACTACTAAAGTGAGGGAATACTTATGAAGACTGAGACCTCTAGAAGCAAAGAAGAGAACTATCTATGAACTCAATCTAGAGCTAGCCATTACAATTGGAAGTAAGGTTAAGGAAAGAAGACTTTGAGGGCCCTACTGAATAACCTGTCCAAAAGAGATGCTATGCCTAATTTTTCTGCCCTAGCTGTAGGAAAAAATTGACAATGGAAGAAGTAGCACTGTCACTGTTTCATATGAAACATGCACAACCCAACTAGAAGATGACAAATTAGAAGTCATACAAAGTTGAAAGAAATGATTGAAGTCTTAGAGAATATCTTTGCCTAGGAGACATTGACTCTACTACCCCAGACTCTACTCATCTCTTCATTCAACTTCAGACCCATTTTTCATGAACACTTTCTACAAATGCTGCAATCAACATTTATAGAAGGACTAATCCCTGAGCTTATTCCCATTGGATCAATATTTTTGGATCAATTTTTCCTACAACTAGGGTAGAAAAACTGGGTATAGCAACTCTTTTGAACAGGTTGTTCAGGAGGACTCTTTTTTTTTGGTTTTTGCAAGGCAATGGGGTTAAATGGCTTGCTCAAGGTCACACAGCTAGGTAATTATTAAGTGGTAGGTTTGAACTCAGGTACTCCCGACTCCAGGGCTGGTGCTCTATCCACTGCACCACCTAGCCACCCTCGGTAGGACTCTTGAGTCTCCTCTCTTTAACCTTGCTCCCAGTTGTATGGGCTAGCCCTAGGTTGAGTTCATAGATAACTCTTCTTTGCTTCAAGAGGCTTCAGTTCTCAGTACTCTTATGTAAGTTATTGCCTTTTAGAAATGCCATTTATAGTGTCTGCTCCCTGATGTTGCTGTATAAAAACTCCATGAGAATTCCCAATTGGGAATGCATATTATGAAACACATGGACTGTGGAAATAAATAACTGTAATAAATTGTGAGAATTCTGTTAGGAAAAAGGACATCAAAGTCCTACATTTCTAGAATTATAAATGACTGTGGCCAAATGTCTTCACTACATATATGCCTATCATTATGCCTACTCTTCCTACAGTCTGTATATTTGGAGGAGAATTCCCTTCAGGGTTTCTGGGGTGCAGTTATTAAGCAGTTGAATGGTGAAGACATTGTAGATAAAGACCAGAACCCATGTAAGATAAGACAAAAGCTAACCTAAGAGTCAGGGATTCAGGTAGAGAGAGTCCAGGAGTGTGGGGAAGGAGAGGAACCACTGGGGGTGGGGGGAAGGGTGGCAGATGAGCTGACACTATGGTAAAGAGAAGACTGGAAGTTAATCATGTCTACTGGGTGACTGAGACAAGTAGGTGGTATAGGAGATAGAGTGCTCAGTCTGAAGTCAGGAACACTCATCTTTCTGAGTTTAAATCTATCTTCAAACACTTAAGAGTTTTGTGATCTTGGGCAAATCACTTAACCTTGTTTGCCTTAGTCTGTAAAATGAGCTAGAGAAGGAAATGGCAAACAAATCCAATATCTTTGCCAAGAAATTCCAAATAAAGCTATGAAGAATCAGATATGAATGAAAAAAAATGATTGAACCAAATTGGATGATTGATTGTAAAGGAGACATTCACAGATTAAACCTTAAAAACCTGAAAGTAATTACCCTGCTGAAGGCCCAAGTTCCCCATCTGAGAGTACTGCTCTAGGGAATACCTGAGATGAGTGTAATATCTTATGATAACTCTAAGAAAATGAAGTGAGATCAAACGGTTTGTACTTAGAGGTTTGAATCCCAGGTCCATTATATAGCATCTATGTGACTTGGTCAAGTCTGGATCTAAATTTCTTCACCTGTAAAAATATAAAATCTTACCTCACACTTAAGATGTAACTGAAGGGGAGACTAATTTTCTCTAAAATGAAATTGAGTTGGGGGAAGCTAGGTGGCACAGTGGATAGAGCACTGGTCCTGGAGTCAGGAGTCTCTGTGTTCAAATCTGGCCTCTGACACTTAATAATTACCTAGCTGTGTGGCCTTGGGCAAGCCACTTAATCCCATTGCCCAAAACAAAAAGAAAAAACCCTAAAAAATGCAATTGAATTTGCAAAGTAAACTTACATAGCTAAAAAAAAGTTATTTTTTTATTTCAGATTTGTATGTGCCATTTTGATGTTACATTAGGTAACTCAAATAACATAAAATAAGGAGGCTTGAACTAGATGACCTCTAAGGTCCTTACCAGTCTTCAACAGGATAAATCTCTTATCCTATGATCCATCTTGTGCTCATGTGTGCCATTTTAACAGTATGGCCTTTTGACTATGTTTTCAGATGTCAACTCACTGCTCCACATTTCAAAGACTATATCAACAGATTTTCTGTTCAAGTACTTCTCCAAGGGGCTAAAGAGATTTTGTTTTCCAATAACAGCTCATGACCTGAAGCATTGTTTTCCCCATAGTCAAGACTCCCCCATTTTTCTCCTCTTTAATTCTTCAATTCCAGATACCAATGACAAAAGTAATAACAGAACCAAATTAGCTGATTCTGCACGGGCCTAAGGGGAATAGAACTATCTATTTTAGGAAAATAATTTAATTCTCCATCTTTTTCTGAAGAAGTGTCACACACAGATTTAGCTGGCAAACTGTTCTAAGAATTTAAAGGTATTCCCTATGGTTCTGGTAGCATTTGTCCCAAGCTGTTTCAATTTAATCTCAGAAAGACTCAGATCTTTTGAAATTTTAACAGCAAGAAAATCAATTATCAGGGTTTCAATTTTCTTCGGGCAATTTTCACCATTTCAGCTTACCCAAGAGAAAACCTGTCTATAATTTTGTTATGCTGGAGAATTTGGCGAGCTGGTTAATGGGCTCACTAACAGTAAAAAGAAATCCCTTAGGTGGGTCTCTTGCAGGAAATAGTGTTTGAATCCTTCTTAACCCTTGTGGAAAAGGCTTTGTTCCTAAAAAGTCTCATAGGCTTTTGATTGGGAAGCAAAAGTGTTTGAATATTCCTGAACTGGATATGGATTTATCAAAACTTATTATTTAAGCCTTGTCAAAGGTGACATCTTCCCCCAGACACATGGGAATCTATGTCTGTCTCCTTAGACTTCTTTCTCTTAAAAAAAATCACTTTGAAGGATGATCTTGTGCTTTTCTCTCACTGAAGCTGTAATAAAGCTTGTCTGGAAAGAAAAATATTCTTATTGATTTTACTACTGAAGATGTTATAACACACAGGTGAAGGGGCTATTTGAAAGAGAGGCTCTAGAAAATGAACCAGAAATAGAGATATTATTGAAAGGGAGAGGATGTTTCAGGGATGGTAGGACCTAAAAAGATGAGTCAAAGTGTCTAAGAAGTCAGTGAGTCATGAGCTGCTCTGTGGAATATCAGACAATATTTATAAAAAAGGCAAAAGGATCAGATTGCCAGGGAAAATGAGTCCACAAATGTCCAGAATGTCTACAATGGTTAGCTTTATGAAGATGTGTTCTGGCAAATATTCAACAACTGACTCTTAGAAAAAAAAAAAGTATAGGCAGGACACATTTTTAAGGTTAATCTGTATTATTAATGTTTTCTTCATCACTTTATTGCAGCTAGATAAACAACAAAACAATAAATCCAGTACTGATTTGTTGTGTTTGTTGACTTCTGAGGTTTAAATGCACATTCTTAAAATTTGACCCTAGCACATCCCTTTATCTGTGTATTAACCTTTCCATTCTCTACCTCCCTTCCCATGCACCCCCCACACACACATAAACACACACAAACTAGAGCTCTCCAGAAGAAGGTTTTTAGAAATGATCTGAAGGAAATTATAGAATTGGCAGCTAAATTTACATAGAGCAGTGCATAAAGCACTAGGCATGAAGTCAGGAAAACTTGAGATCTAATATGGCCTTAGACACAATAGTTGTATGAGCCTAGGAAAGTCACTTAACCCTTTTTGCCTCAATTTCCTCATCTATAAAATGAGATGGGGAAGGAAAGAGCAAACCACTCTATCTTTGCCAAAAAAAGCATGAAACAATAAATGTACATAGAGGTAGAAGAGAGTATATAGGATCTAAGTCATCCATTGATACTGTTCAGTCATGGAAAATAGGGCCTAAACTAACCTTTGACACCACTTGGTCTTTTGCTGAAATTTCCCATCATCACATAGGCATCTACCAGATGCCTCTGTTCTGGTAGATACATATGATTTAGAGAGGCCAGATTACCTTATGACTGAATCACTTTCCTTGGTTAAAACCACCTCTCCCTGCCTCAGAAATATGGGGAACTCTTGCACAAGCGGAAAGAGCACTGGACCTGTAGTTAAAATCTGAGTTCAAATTAGATATCAGACATTTCTAATAAGCTAGTTCATTCTAGAGAAGTTTTTTAACTTCTCAGCTTCAGTTTTCCATTTGTAAAATGGAGCTAATATGTTCATTAAAGGGTTGTTGTAAGAATAAAATGAGATAAAATTTAGATTTTGCAAAAGCTAATTCTGTGATTAAACAGAGAAACAGAGAAGAGTAACCAAAATGAGGAATAGAAATCCAAGGTCCAAGTTAGAGGCCAACTAGAGAATAGCAGGGAGCAGACCCAGAATAAATGAGGGAAGACACTACTAGAAGATATCAGAAGTTCTATAGTATCCTTCTACTTCTGGGTCTTGACCACATATACTTCCTAGCCATGTACCATTTAAGTACAAATCCATCGAAGGTGTATGTATTTATGTAAGAATGTGTCCCAGGGTTTTTTTTTGTGGGGGGGGGATATGACCTCTTTTCTCGCTATGCTATTTCATTAAATGGATTTGCATTGTATTAATTGTAGCCTTTGGCTAACTAGTAAAAGTATACCCATTAGTAAGGGGATTGGGAACTATAATTTTGAGTAGATACAAACCCTCAGATACTTGAAGTCAGAAGGAATCTTTTTTGGAGTGGAGGCGGCATTTTCTCAAATGCCAAACCAACAGGTGCTACGGCTATCTCTTGAAAGAAAATATAATAATATAATTATAATAATATAATTATAATAATATAATTAACAATTCATTGACCATTGGATACTACTTAGCAATAGTGGCACAAAACCCCTTTCTTTGGCACATGACTTCTGCTTTTCCTGACAGCTAGGTGGTACAAGAATAGAGTATTAGAATCAGGAAGACCCAAATTCAAATTCTGCCTCAATTACCAGCTGAGTGACCCCAGGCGAATCTTTTAGGTTGTATCTGCCTCATTTTCCTCATCTGTGAAATGGGGGTGATGACAGTGTGAAGGAGTGTGGAACTGGGAAAAAGTGATTCCCAAAAGAACTTTATAGCTACAAGATCCTCAGAGGCAGTTGCTTAGGTCTGACTGAGGGAACAGGAGTGATTGGTCTGAGGATTCATTAGATATACTGAAAAGAGAAAGTTGTTATGTAGATGAGGAAAGGAGAAAGAGAAGATGTTAGAAAGATGGTGTAGATGTTTCCATGAAGAGCAACACTGAAATCTGTTATAGTGAATGAAAATGTGACTTGTTATTTGACTTAAACTTTTTACACGGGGCTTAGAAGAAGCATTAACATTCTTATTTAGAGAAGATGAAGAAGGAATCTAATATGTGATTTGTTTTAAGATGTATTTTGGAACATAGAATTTCAGTTTCTCACCTATATAGGTTTCCAAAATCAATGCATCTTAGTTTTAAGTTGAAGGTTGTTCAGAGCAGTTCAACAGTGGAAGATTTTCTTATAAAGTTTTGTTTTCCATCTCCTCAGAGTGACACATTTTCAAAATTGTGTATTAAATAGAAACTATTAAGAAAATTGCCTACAGTATAAAATACATTTATCTACACAAATAAGAAAATAATTACTAATGCAAACTGAATTCCTGATCCAAAGGTTATTTTTAAATCCTCCATCTCTGAGAGGAATGACCAACAAGTTTTGTTCAATTAGGACTGAAAGATTTTTACTAGAGTCGATATTAGCCTGAGCAATACTACTAAAAATATTGATTTCCTCAATGTCAGCTGAACCATCACTCTCTTTGGAAGTCTTGTTCACCTGTTGAGGAGACAGAACTTTGTATAGATAATACCTGTAAACATAATAGCTTAGAGAGACTAGGTAAGATTTAGCATGGAATATACACCAGATTTTTTGAAAGGAGTTGGATGTTTGTTACAACCTTGAAAGCTGTGGGGAGTTTAAACTATGGATCAAATTTAGAATAAGGTAGCTAGTTTTTCCTTAAAAGTTATTGGGGGGGGGCTAGGTGGCATAGTGGATAAAGCACCAGCCTTGGAGTCAGGAGTACCTGGGTTCAAATCCGGTCTCAGACACTTAATAATTACCTAGCTGTGTGGCCTTGGGCAAGCCACTTAACCCCATTTGCCTTGCAAAAACCTAAAAAAAAAAAGTTATTGAGGGGGGTAACTAGGTGACTCAGTGGATAGAATCAGGAAGACCTGAGTTCAAATCTAGACTCAGACCCTTGATATTAGCTGTGTGGCCTTGGGCAAGTCATATACCTCCATTGCCCCACCAAAAAAAAGTTATTGAGACCACCTGAGTAAAAACAGCTGACTCTGGCCACTATGGGCAACTCAGAGGTTGGGGAACTTGACTAAAATGGATCAACTTGTGGCATCTTTCATGGATGTCCTAACTGAATATCCTTCTCCTGCTCTAGTTAAGTGAGTATTCTGTTGTTAACTGCTGAGTGGTTGATGGGTAGTTATTTTAGTTTGGGGTTTCTTTTTTTTAGTTTTTATTTTTTTTGCAAGGCAATGGGGTTAAGTGGCTTGCCCAAGGCCACACAGCTAGGTAATTATTAAGTGTCTGAGACCGGATTTGAACCCAGGTATTCCTGACTCCAGGGCTGGTGCTTTATCTGCTGTGCCACCCAGCTGCCCCTGAGTAGTTATTTTCATTTCAATATTGAACCTAAACTATCAGAGGACTGAACTGAGTCATGGCCTATCTCTGAACAACTGCTCAAGTAACTTTGTACCAGATCAGTCCTTCAGAGACACTTCTTTGTCAAGGCTAGAGTCCAAAGATTGGAATAGAAACCATCAGGAATGTGGAGTTATAGGATAATACTCTATACCTAGTTATAGGATAATACCCCAATACTTCTTTTATCTGTTTCATTATTTTATATTTTTATATATGCATGCATGTATATACATATATATGTATGTATATACATATACACATAAGTTTTGAGAGTCTATACTTATAGATCTCTTAGAAAAGATTTCCAAGGGTCATGAGTATAAGTAGAGACTTAAGTCTCCTTATTAACAGTCAGTTTTCCTGGGCTCTTGAAACTTAAAAAAACCCACCGAACCCCCAAAACACTTGACTTCCCTCAATTTTGCAAAAGAAGCATTAGGTTGATAAAATTCTATATGCAACTGTTAATAAATATTTATTGTATACCAATTATGTCTATCGCTGTGCTATACATAGTAGATTGGGTGGAGATATTATTTTTCTTTTAAGACATAACCTCAAAGAACTTACAATCTCACTGGGAAAAGTGCTTACATGAAATAGTTATCAAATACTGCAAAGCAGCATATGAGTAAGTGCCAAATGAACAGCACAGACAATGAGTGCTCTAAGATGTCAGAATCAGGGAGATCAATGTTGCCTGGAGTAGCCCTTTGAGGAAATCATTCTTTGTCAGTTCAAGCATTACAGTGGATAGTGTTGCTGCTGCTTAAATAGCAGAATTCACTGAGAGTCTCTAGTCCTGTAGTGTCAATGACACACAACTTCAAACAGTGTTATATGCATAGAGGAAAATATCCTGTGCTTCATAGGAATGATGAGGAAAAACACTGGAGTAGTCCAATGCAATTCAGTATTTGGTATCTTAGTAGATATTTGGTGCCTACTCATTACAAGACACTATGCTAGGCCCTGGAGAAACAGAGAAAAATGAAAAACAGCTTCTGTCTTAAAGAGCTTACTTTTACTAAGCCATAAATATTGAAAAGAGCTGGCTCTTCTTTAGCAGAGATAGAATAACAAATAGGACTGAAGTTGGAAACCCCAGGCAGGAAAGGAAATTGGGCAAAATCAAATCCCCTCTCCTTTTGCTGACTAGAGGCAAATGTGGCAAACCGGAGCTGAGTATGAACTCAGTCACTTTTGAAGTTATATGACTTTATTATATCTATTTATTATCTCTGACCACATGTCATTATCTCTGAGCCTCAGTTTCTTGATTTACAAAATATGAATATACACACACAGCTAGCTACATAGTACAGTAGATAGGAGGCTGGAGCTGTTGTGCTGACCTGTGTGTTGTGTATGCCTATGAAACCTGGATGGTCTACCAGGAAACTGAATTGCTTCCATTTAAATTGTCTTAGGGGGCAGCTAGGTGATGCAGTGGATAGAGCACTAACTCTGGAGTCAGGAGTACCTGAGTTCTAATCTGGCCTTTAGCTGTGTGACCTTGGTCAAGTCACTTAACCCCATTGCCTTGCAAAAATTTAAAAAAAATTGTCTTAGGAAATTTCTGAAAATCACCTGGCAGAAGAAGATACCAGACACTGAGGTCCTTTCTCTAGCTAAACTGCCTAGCATTCCAACATTACTACAGAGAGTGCAACTATGATGGGCTGGACATGTTGCAGAATGCCAGATGTATGATTGCCCAAAAAGCTATTTTATGGAAAACTAAAACAGGACAAAGGGGTCAGAAGAAGTGATACTGAGACACCCTGAAGGTCTCTCCTAAGAACTTTGGAATTGATACAACATGGGGGACAATGGCATAGGATTGCCCAGCATGGCATGCCTTCATCAGAGAGCATGTGGAATTGAAGCAGTTCAAAGGAAACAAGAGATATGTAAGTTTAGAGTAAGCACCCCAGATGTTCACATGGACTATTTGTGCCCAACCTGTGGTAGAGCATTCCAAGCTCGTATAGGTCTGATCAGTCACAGTCAGACACACTGTAATTTGTCTCAAATATAGTGATGTTATTTTGTTCTTCAATAATGAAGGACAGGAACCAATTAACTGTGATGCTGTATTAGAATCAAGAAGATGAGTTAGAATCCTACCTTATTTTAGGTTTTTTTTTTTTTGGAAGGCAAACAGGATTAAGTGGCTTGCCCAAGGCCATACAGCTAGGTAATTATTAAATATCTGAGACCGGATTTGAACCCAGGTACTCCTGACTCCAGGGCTGGTGCTTTATCCACTAGGCCACCTAGCCGCCCAAATCCTACCTTTAAGATACTTACTAGCTATGCAACTTAGGGCAAGTTACTTAATATCTCTTTGCCTAAGTTTCCTCATCTATAAAAATGTAGATGTAGGTCATTGGATTATTTCAGGGACTAAATAAAATAATATATATAAATCAATTTGCAAACTTTAAAGCACCATGCAAGATTTATTATTTTAGTTATTAAACATTTATATATAAATAAATATATACACAAGTTATATGTATGCTTATATATAGACATTGTTGTTTACATTTATAGATGTATATCTGTTCAATAACTATAATGTACAACTATGTATAATATTCAACAATTAAAATATATAATGTTATATACAGGGTATCCCAAAAATCAAAATGAAGTTTGAATAGTTTCATATAGCTACATAACATATATGTATATGGATTGGGACTTCATCTATGTGTGAATAACTCCCTCTTCCAAGGTAATTTAAAATCTTTTCTACAGTTTATAACCTGCTTTTCCCACTACACCCTGCAGAGATTTTTTAAGGCCTCAGGCAAAAATTTCAGAAAGATTTCTTTGCCTTTTGATTGGAAAGTAAACAGGTTTCTTAGTACTTCAACTCTTCCTCAGTCCTTTTCTTTCAATGTAAGAATTATTTAAGCAATATCGATGCCTGTTGACAGAGGAAAAGGAAGTGGTTGACAAGGCTTGTTGCCCTCCTTTTATCTGTAGTTTGCTTGCTCTCCATTATCATTTGTATTTTTCCTATACACACTAGAGTCCAAAATAATTTGCCCTTACTAAACTGAATAACTTATTTTAGCTAATGAGCATAGCTTATAAGTTTAGAGAGTTTGGGGGTCCTTTACATGCAAATATCTTTTTTTTAAGTGGAGTCTCAGAAATTTTTTATAATGTTGTAAGCATTCTTTGTCAAATGATTTGAACTAGGGAAATAGGAAACATGGGGGTTCAAATGAAGAAAGGGAGAGTTACAGAGGAAAATAATTAGACTAGAGGATTTGAATATAATGTAGCTTTTTAAAGAGAATGACATCAGAAGCAAAGTGACCACTTATAGGTAATTTGTTAAGTAAATTGTGGTATCTTAATGTAATGGATTATTATCATACAACAAAGAGGAATAGTGAATGAAAATGAAAGAATGTTTTAAAAAAGATTCTCACAGAGAATGAAAAGTTGTTATGATATTTTCTACTTTGAAATTAATTATTTAACATAGATCTGGCTAGGCTGGATGTACACCGTGAGAATTCCAGGTGACATGAGGTGTTTCATTCTCATGTCAGCCTATTTTGGCTATTTTGTGTTCTACATATATAAGTTTACAAAATTTTACAATTAATTAACCAGTGATATCAAATATGCTCTGTCTCTGCATACTACATGTTTCTCTAAAAATGCTGCGGTACCACAAAGGATGAGTAGAATCCCACTCTCCTACTCCTGGAGCCCCTATTAGTTTTGTTTCTCTAATTTGCTAGGTTAGCAACTAGCAACCCAGTTCCATTTCATCACTTAACATTCATTGGCTTTTACAAAGGTATATTTATTCAACAGATACCCTAAGATTTTAACCAGTTTTACTGGGGCACAATCTTTCTAATACCATCCTGATCTCTGGGAGATTAGGTTCATAACTTAGCTCAGTTACTAAATAGCACAGGTCTCCCCAAATTTATATTGAGGTAGCATCCCTGTCTGATGACTCCTTGGCTTACTGGGCTGGAGTACCAAAGATCACTCCTTATTCCTAAGGGCAAGGATACTGTTCTGGGTGAAAAGCTATACTATGGAATGATGAATATTGAAAACTTCTTTGCCCCTCTTCATCAATCAGCATACTTTCCCAAGAGCAATGGGGCAAAGAGGAGAATGCTAAAGCTGCCAGATCTTTTGGAATGACTGCAACCAATCAAAATGTCAATGTCTTTATCATATACTTAATTCACTAGTCGTAGTTATAGAGGATTTATACAAATTCCAGTTTCTCCAAATGACTTCTTTTATACATTCCCTTGGAAACAGATTTCCCAGTTTCTTTCCCTGTGGAGAGTAGTCTTCCCAGGAGCTCATGAAGCAGACCCCCATTAGGGGAGTTTAATGTAAAATCTATACACTGAATCGTACTCTACTTGAGCCCTGATGCCCTATAGACTTCTTACGTTCTCTCTAATGCCTGGACAAGAAATGTGTTCATCCACTACAAAGCTACAGGGCTCCTAATTGCTGGACAAGAAAAAACCCTTGCTGACTGAGTTTTAAGTTATATAGTCGAAGGGTAGATATAAAAAGTATTACTGAAAAATCTTAAGATGAAAGAAATTTACATAGTTGTATCCTACCTTATATCTAGAAAATATACTAGACCGTTTTTAGTTGTAGTATAAAACAATCAACTTTCTCAGTCACCTTAATTAATAGGTGATAAAATAGTAATGTAATTATAACATAGTATTAATTTAATAGAAAATGTAAGGGGAAAGTTTCAGTAAGCTATGCTGAATGATTTCCTAGAAGTTCTTTTCTTACCTACCATTTGTGGAAAGGAAAAAAGTAGGCCTGGCACTCCAGGGCCTAGTTCCAGTTCTGCATTAGGACAGTAAATGACCCTTAAGTTCTCCAGATGCATCTTAAAGAAAAAGAATAAACATGTAGAGTGTTGGGCATGTGGACTGTCAAAATATATAGGTGCAATTTTAATTTTAAATATTAAAATAAATATTGGAAGCTGTTTTATGCTACAATTACATGAAAGAGAAAAATATTTCTTTAAGTATATAATTGCCTAGTTGAATTTTTGGTTAGTGATAGTGACATAACTTACTTGGAAATAACGGTTAGTCAGATCACTCACAGCCCTTCAGCTACACCTAGTGGCCAAAGTCTGAATAGTGCAACAATTTTATAGCAATATAGCTTCATTAGCTCCTCAGAAATTTTGAATAGTTACGGTAAGATACATTCTAAACACAATTTCAGTTGCCTTGTTTTTTTTAAAACAGGCGTGTACCCAACAAATGTGTGGATTTGCAAATCTATCATGTCATTTTATTCCCTTGGGGAAGGAATTGGGAGTTTACATTTTTCATTTATTCATCTTTCAACAGACAAATATCTTCTATGTGCAAAAATGAGATAATATAATATGGTAACTAGAGAGCTATCCGTGGATTCAGAAGACTTACATTCAAACCCTGCCTGGGACTCCAGGCTGTGTGACCTTTTATGGCTCCAGGCAGTACACTGAGACTATAAATTATAAAGCAGGTGCTAATTTGTATTGGTAGAGGAAGCTTCTTCATGGGGAGTTACCTATAGCAATTAAATCACAGGTCTGTTCAGAAAAACAAATATGTAGAGCACTGTGCTAGGCCATGAAATTGGGATTTACTATCTATTACGGGGCTAAGTGGGGGGGGAATGTGGGGAAAGGAAAATGGGTGCACTGGGAGGAACGTTCCATTATCAGCTTACAAAAGTGTTTATCTGATTTCTGAACCAGTGAAATTGTAATTCAGCAATGCTTATGAAGAAGAGTTTTTTAATGAGAATGAAAATAGAAAAGCACCTAAAAAGAACGCCACAAATGAATCCAAATATAAAAGTGTTCTTAAAATAAATTTCTTGCAACCTTAAATCTTTCATGTAGTAGAGAGGGAGTGAGCATAGTTTAATGTAAAAGGCCTTGGGCTGAGACCCTGGAGACCTGAATTCTAGTTCCAGGTGTGCTAGGTAACAGCTCTGGTCAATCTTTCTGAGCCTCAGTTTTTAAATATGAAAAACAAGACAGCATGAAACAAGGGCTCTGGAGACAAGTCAAGCTCTAAATGTTCCCATCTAAAAGATGAGAAGTTTGGACAGGATAACTCCCAAGATCCCCTACAAATAAAATTAGATGATTTTACTCTCTCCTATATATATGCTTTGAGAAATGTTCTTGTAAACTTTAAAGCTTTGTTGTCATTTAGAGACAATGAAATAGAGTATTTTTGGAGCTATGAAATCTTGTGTTCTAGGACCTTCTCTGACACTTACTGGCTATGCAACTCTGGCACGTCACTTTAATTTTTAGTAAATTTTTTTTTAAAAAGTAAACTTTGGTGGCAGCTAGGTGGCACAGTGGATAGAGCACTGGCCCTGGAGTCAGGAGGACCTGAGTTCAAATCTGACCTCAGACACTTTATAATTACCTAGCTGTGTGGCCTTGGGCAAGCCACTTAACCCCATTGCCTTGCAAAAACTAAAACTAAATGAATAAATAAATAAAAATAAAAAAGTAAACTTTTAGTCAGGGGCAGTTAGGTAGTGCAATGGATAGAACACTAGATCTGAATTCAGTAAAACTCTTTTCCCTGAGTTCAAATCTGGTCTCAGATACTTTCTTGCTAAGTGACCCTGGTCAAGTCACTTAATCCTATTTGCCCCAGTTTCCTCATCTGTCAAATGAACTGGAGAAAGAAATGGCAAATTACCCCCAATATATCTGCCCAAAGAAATCCCAAATGAAGTCATGAAGAGTCAGATATGACTAAAAAAAGAACTCAATAGCAACAACTTCTAGGTCAGAGATGTCAAAAACAGATCAACAATCCAAACTGTGGTTTGAACAGATTAAAATGGAATTGGGAAATATCTAATAAAATAAACAACAATAAAACAAAACATAAATAATAGTGCGATTTAAAGTTAAGTCATTAGGGCAGCTAGGTGGTACAGTGCATAACACTGATTGTGAAGTCAGGAATACTGAGTTCAAAGCTGGCCTCAGACATTTAACAATTACCTAGCTGTGTAACCTTGGGCAAGTCATTTTACCTCATTACCTTGCAAAAAAAAATAAAGTTAAGTCAGCATGTAGCTGCAAGGATCCTTAAGTGTGAATTAATGACCTGGTTTGTATTTGAGTTTGACACCAGTCTCTGGTAAGGCCTCTAAGATTCTTAAATTGCAGAGAAGGTAATTTGTTCTTCTTGGAGCTTCCTATATCAATGACATCACAGGTCCAGTCTTTATCCTATAATTCTCATATATTTAAGTTTGGACATTGTGTTGGAAATATTGGGAGGTGGCATTGCAGCAAATTGTAATATTTCTCCAGGCAAATCCTTATTGTCCATTTTATTGAAAGGTCACATTCTTGGTAGACAATTGAAATTGCAGGATAAGCTAACTATCTAGGTTGTAGAGTCATGAGGTGGGAGATGCAGAAGTAGGAGGGAGCTAGAGCTGCAGTGTGGTAAGGTAGATAGAAGGCTTTTAGAGTGAGAATAGACAAAAATTCTGCTTCTGACATAGACTGGGGAATGATCCTGTGCAAATCATTTAATCTCTCACTATATTTTTTGTAATCTTTAGTTTTATTGTCATTTAGTTCTCAAAGGCATAGGTTCTTATATATTTGGGTATTTTTAAATTTTTTTTCCTTTGTCAGGAACATCTGAGGCAGCTGGTAATGGAGAGCATAGAGCATAGAGTGGCTGGAGTCAGGAAGACCCAAGATCAGATTTAACCTCAGATATCTAACAACTATGTGACCTGGGGCAACTTACTTAACCTCTCTGTTTTTTTCAGCTGTAAAATGGGGATAATAGTAGCCCTACTTTAAAGACTGTTGTGAGGAACAAATGAGATATTACTCATAAAATGAAAAAATATTTGTAAAGTGCTTAGCACATTTTCTGGGACATAGTAGGTCCTTTAAAAATGTTTATTCCCTTCTTTTCTCCCTTCATGGATCTCTTTGGCAGGCTAGTGAAGACTTTGGTGCTTATCTCATAGTTTTTTAAATGCATGAAATAAAATGCATGACTACAAAGAAAAACCATTATGTTTATAATGTATCAGAAATATTTTTTAAGAAGCTAGAGGCAATCCCAGGTTAAAAACCCCTTATCTTGGAGTCTAAGTTGTAGAGAAGGTATAGATCTGCAATGTGAGAGGAAGTTCCTTATGGGAAGTTTCCTACATTGATGGCTTTGAAGCCCCAGAAAGGTTGGATGTCTCAAGATCACTTGGGGACATGACAGAGCCATGATTTGACCTAGTATGATGTAGTGGGTAGGGCATTGCCCTCAGCCAGGAAAACCGAGCTTCATATTTTTCCTTTAGGTTAGCTAGGTGGCATAATGGATAAGATTGCTGGGCTTGCAATCAGGAAGACCTGAGTTCAAAGGTAGCTTCACTTGCTAGCTGTGTGACCTTGGGTAAGTCATTTAACCTGTTTGCCTCAGTTCTTCATCTGTAAAATGAGTTAGAGAAGAAAATGGCAAAACACTCCAGTATCTTTGCCAAGAAAATCCCAAATAGGGTCTTGAAGAAAGAGAGGTGTTTGAACAGCAATATTTGTTAGCTATATTATCCTACTCAAATCACTTACTCTTTCTATACCTCATTCTCCTTATCTGTAAAAATGAGAGGGGTGAACTTGATGTCCGGAAAGGTCCTTCCAACTCTAAATCTATAAATACTATGAACACATATACATGAACGCTATACATCCCAGTATACCATACGTCCTCTTAGTTTTGCCCTGCAGAGATTTAGGGAATTATGCTATAGGGTCAATGCAATTAGGTTGAAATGAGCTCTCCTATGAGAAATGTAATTTGCCATGATAGTCAGGAAGCATTTATTAAGCCAGGAACTATGTTAAGTACTTGGAATACAAAGATTGGGAAAAACAGTCCCTGCCTCCAAGGAGTTTATATTCTAATTGGGGAGATAATATATAAATAGCTAGGTACCTGTGAGAAATATCCAGGGTAGATGTCTCTCTGTGGTACTAACCAGATGGATCAATGCCACAATATTGCCAGTGGGCCTTCTCTCCCCCAGAATGACCCAGATGGGTAACATGACAATCAGGTGGATAGAACACCAGAGGTACGTAGATAATGGGAAAATGACTATATAATCTAGATACCTACAAATATAAGTAACTCAGTCCTGCAAGCATGAATATATATATATATATATATATATATACATATATATATATATATATATATATATACACATGTTTTTAAATTGGCTAAGAGAAAACAAAAGGAGAGAAACTTAATTTTAATAAAGGAATATCAGCCAATTATATTCCATCTCCACACAAGAAAACAAAACAGAAGAAATGGGTTGACATTTTAACTGGGAAGATTTGTTAGGGAAGATATTATTATTTCCATTTTATAGATAAGGTGACTAAGTTTCAGAGAAAATAAATGTTATACCCAACTAAAAGACAACTAATTAGAAGAGGAGTTGAAACTAGAACCCAGGTCTTCCGATTTCTACTCTAGCATTCTTTGGGTTACAACTATGCAAAAGTCAATCTGTTATTCTTTTTAAAGGCAGAGAAAAAGCAGAATTCTGTTACCACAAGAGAGCTAAGTTAGATAAGAATGAAAAAGATTATGCGGTAAACTTCTACTGTTAAATAATTGATGAAGTTTCCTAATAGATCATATGATTAAGTTAAGGGAACACTCTGGATCATCTAGTTCAAACCCTTCCTTTTTACATATGGGGAAACTGAGGTCAAGAGAGGTTAAGTAACTAGTCCAATGTTATCCAAATACAAAATGATGTAACAGAGTTGGAATTAGAACCCAGAGTCATCTGGTGTCCAAACAAGTGTTCTTTTCACTACCCCTTGGGTGCATGTTGGAAACATCTGTTCTCTTTTTATTATAGATATAATTGAAGAGCTTAATGGTCGATTCAAAAATAAATCCTTCAGTGAAATCAGGAGTAGGATACTTGTTGAACCTCCTTGTCTATAGTGAAAGAATAATCAAAATAATGATAGGCCCCTGTTAACTTCCTCAGTGAACTGTTCTGTTCAGAGTGACACACTGGAGGGCATCCTGTGGAAGATGCCTAGGATGGTGGGTCAGTACCCTGCCATGGCTAAGAGGCTCATCTGAGACAACTAGGGATATCTACCTGAGGAAAAAAAAGAGTTGGGAAGGAAGAGGACAGGATTCTTGTCTTTAAATATATTAAAGTTGTCATGTGGAAAAGGGATTCCATTTTTTTTTCTACTTGGCCTCATAGGTTAGCACTAAGACCAGTGGAAGATAAAAGGAAGGCACTTTTTTGCTTGACATGAGGATAAAAGCTGCTAACTATTAGAGTTGCTCCAAACTGGAATTCACTCTTCTCTCGGTAGTGCATTTCCCCTCCCTTGAAGCCTTTATTTGGAACTTTGGTTATCATTTGAAAAGGATATTGTTAAGTGGATTCTCTTGCAGCCAGCTTGGACCAGTGAGATTTTAATTTTCAGTGTGAGCATTTATACCCTAGGACTCAATTTTTTTTTTTATTTCATTGTCTAGAATTATGTAAGAAAATGTTAATAATGCATTTTAAATTTAAAAGTGTGACATACTGTGTATTGTGGGCAGTTTGCATATTTTGTCCTCAAAGAATAAAGAGAAGGTAGTTTTTACACACACACACACACACACACACACACACACACACACACACAATTAGCAGACAAAATAGGAGGAATAATCCTTGTAGCAAACGACTTATTTATCAATATTGTAAAAACAAAGGAGGTAACAGATCTTAGAGGTTTTCTAATACAATTGCCTCCTTGCATATGAGGACATTGAGGCCAAGGGAGGCTAAGGAACTTGTCCAAGGTCCAGAAATTAATTTTAGCACTCTTTCAATTCCACCAATAATTGGTATATAGAGTTATCAAATATTTGAAGGTCTTCATTACATAGGCAAGAACTCAGGAATTCAGATTTCTGTTCCTTACTCTATCAGTAATATTTCTTTTCTTTATATGTAAGATAAGATGGTTAGACCAGATGAACTCTAAGGATCTCTTTCTCATTTCTGAGGCAATCAAGGTTAATTGAGTTGCCCAGGGTCACACAGCTACTATGTGTCTGAGGGTGGATTTGAACTTAGACCCACTGTGCCATCTAGCTGCTTTCTTTCTTGTTTCTTTCTTCCTTCCTTCCCCTCACCTTTTCTTCCTTCCCTTCCTTCCTTCTTTCTTCCTTCCTTCCTTCCTTCCTTCCTTCCTTTGTTTTTCTCTCATTTCTAATAATCTATGGGACTCTGTGAAATCTAAGATAGAGTTCCTAATAAGCAAGAGAGAACACAGAAGGTTAAGCTCCAGCCCCTCTTTTAAAGACTCAAGTTGATTTTAATAGCTCAAATATTCCTACCAAAAAGGCATTTTATTTTATCTTAGACTGACCTCTTCTATACCTAAAAAGTCTCAAGAATTGATTATGGTAACAAAGTCCTTCCACCCTTCCGTTTGCATATATGTTGTAATGCTTACCTCACTAAGCTTCCTTTACTACTTGCAGGCTTTAAGCAATAATCCATAAAAGCTTTGTTCTGTAGTCCAAAATACACTCACGTAACCACTCTACTATAGGGGAAAGAAAGGACTAGTTTTCAATGGCTAATCACAATGGAAAAATCATGGAAAAATTCCAAGAATTCAATAAACCTCTGAACTTATCACCATCTTACTCCTTTCTTACTAAATCTCTTTTGACTTAGTTCAGGTAAGCAAATATGAAGCAAGGTATGAACTCTGTGGTTCTCTTTTTTTTTGTGTGATTTTCTTCTTCCATTTGCTTTAGTTCATCTAAAGCTTAGGTTATTCATGTGAATCCCAGTTTTAAAATAAGATAGGCTAAATTATTAACAAAAATGTATTTGTAATTTCCATACCTATTTTGAAAGACCAGGTAACTTTTCAGCATTTGATAAATGATTGCTCTTATTAGGTATTCAACTATTGAGTGTGTCTTCAATCTGAGACTGTCAAAGCTACAAGGGCCTTAAAGAAGCTACTGAATAGACAATTCATATTTTAGTCCACCCTCTTTGTTATACAGCAGAGCACTGGGACCCAGAAATAACTTGCCTAAAGTCTTAAAACTAGTAGGTAACAGAGATAAGATTAGCATTTTGGACTCTAAGGTACAGTGAAAAGTGTTCTGGATTTAATGTCTAGAGATCTGGATTTGAATATCAACTTTATAATTTTCTGTGTTCAGTTTCCTTATCTGTAAAATTGGGTGGGGGGAGTATCAAATTAGATGATCTCCAAGGTACATTCTATCTCCAAACAGATGATGCTATGAATTTCAATTCCATGCTTTTCCCACTATAACTTGTTTCATCTCACCTCCCCCCATCCTTATCTCTACACAATATGTGATGCCCAATAGACTGCTATTTACTGGAACCATAAATTTAATTTATCAAGACAAATTCCTATTTTTCCCTCATTTTAAAAAATTATATATATATATATATTCATAGATGAATTCTATAAAGATTTATTTCAGTAACCCTTAAAATGTTTTCTACAAATAATTTGACATTTAAGTGGGTGAATCTTCTCCTTTGTGTTTCATTCTTCTACCACTCTGAAACAGGAAATCATATCAAATGGCTAAGAAATAATAAAATACACAGTAGATGAAGCTTGATTACTTTTAGGCAAACTGTGAAGACTTAGAAAGCAGAGTATATCCTTTGCTGGAAAGCATTCCTCAATTTTCCTTTCCTTATCAAATATTAGGGAAGGCTCATAAGCACATCTTTCCTTATTTTGTTGGGTATAAAATAGGTCAAGTAATTTAAACCAGTCCCTTGCTATTATAATTCTGACATTGCCATTGTAGTTTCTCTTCTGGGAGAAAAAAAAAAAAAGAAAAAAACAGAACAGAAGATAATGGTGGTTCACTAGTTCAGTCATTCGATGTGCAAACTATTGTTCCCTGGGCTTGAGGCTTAGCTTTTCCCCAGCACTGGAGCTCTGATTTTGATGATAGTGATACAGTCCTGCAATGAATAAATACCATCTCTGAAGCTATGTGTAACACCTCTTTTGTGTTAACAAAACAATACCCTAGAAGAGCATGTGAGAGTCTGAAGGAGAGAGAGGAAAAAAGAAAAGAAAAGAAAGGAAAAGAAAGAAAAGAGGAAGAAAGAAAAAGAAAAATACCAATGACTTGTGTCCTAAATTCCTCGAATTCTTGTTTTTTTCTTTTCTTTTTGAGATTTTCATTCTTTCTTTTTTTTTCTTTTTGTGTGTGTATGTGTGTGTGTGTGTGTGCATGTGTGTGTAGACAATGTTATTTGCCAAGTTTATTTTAAAGTAAATTTTCCTGAATCAATTAGACAGCTATACTCCTGCTCATTAAAGATCCCATGGCACTTTTCACCAGAGTAGAGCTAGTGGGCTTGGTCAAATTCCAACTTAGGTAATTACATTCTGCATACCTAAATTCCTCCCCCCTGTGTCCCATTGAAGGCATTATTATTCAATCCTGCCCTGAAATGAAGACATTCGGATGTTATTGAGAGGATGCAGAGCAGTTGTCCCAGCTTCACTAGGGTGGGCATTTCAGTTGTCCCTTATTACAAAGCTCCAGAATGGCAATGGGAAACACCCTTTCTTGCAGTTGTTCAAAGCATGGCAGCCATGGTGTCTATTTCAATAGCAAGAGGCAAGTCAGAGCTTTTCCAACAAATCATCTATGTAGTGACCTTTGATGAGAAAAGACACTTCCCTTTCATGAGGGATTTCTGTTCTAGATCCTTCTTAGACCCCCAGCTGAAGGGTTGTTCCGTTCAAATATCTGGCTTCTGCCTCACAATTGAAATCCGACAGTGTTAAGAAAAAGCTAGGGGGTCGATCTATTCTTTAAGAAAAGTGTTTCCTGCTTTTCTGACCATGTTCCACAAGGGGGCGAAAACACCTAATAGATTTCAGCCCTGGGAAGTTTACATTTCAAAGCCGGCCACCCATAATAGATTAGTGGATTAATATTTTGCTCTAAAGGATCTGGCCTTTAATGTTGACATCAATTTATATCTATCCCAGGCTTTTACAGTAGTAAAAGTCATGGAGACCATAAACTTCACAATAGATGTCAGCCTTTTTTCTACTTGTGCTCTGCAGCGCACCCCATAAACAGCTCTGATTAGGTAACTGTTCTTAAAAGACCCATCCATAGCTGTAACATCTTTATCAGCCTCAGCAAAGAGGCTGCCACTGGTGTTTTATCAGCCACAAGACAGTGATACCATTTTTATTAATGAGGCCCTATTTTTCTTACATGTGTTTATTATGCTGGGCTGTTGTTTATCATTGATCTCTCCTTGCAAATAAAGTGAAGACTGTCTATTTATGGACATGGTGGAAATGAACTAAAGATCTCCTCTAGCATATTAGAACTTTTTGACAAACAGCCAAAGTACGGAGGTCAAGTTTCCCCATATGTTATAAGCAACTTAGTAGGAAGCAAGACCACAAAAGGTTTTGCAAATGTCTGCCAGTAGCCTGGTAAACTAGGTCACTGTACAGGTTTCATTAATCAGGTTGTTCAAACAAGGAGTTATTTTTCTCTGCTTAAGAGCACTACAGATATCAAATAGAATCCAGCGAACTGTTGACCAGAGGATAGTTTTAATGGGAAAAAGAAAGATTCATTCAAGAGAGAAAAAATTAGCATTTTTACCAAAGAGAAATTTTGCTTTTAACCTAGTTCTTGTGTTTGATTTGCCTGCTCTGGCAAGAACAGACACAGGGATCTAATAATAGCCCTTTGCCATCTCTGCATCTATACATGCATGGTACCAGCATTCTCAGGAACAGGAGGAATTCAGTGATAGAGCAGGTGTTGTGACAATTCCCTGGCTTAGTAAATGGTGGGATAGGGGGAGGGGGGAGAGAAAAGGGGGTGGGGAATAGAAAAGGAAATTGTTCTTCTACTTTTCCCCATGCAAAAACAATGCTTCCAAAAGCTTTTTTTTTTTTTGGCACAAGTGAAAAAGAGCTAGACTACAGAAAAGGATTTGGATATTAATATGCATGCAAATATATTTTCCACTTGAGCCTCTGAAACAAACTTACTGTGAAAATGCTTAGCTTGGAAGATTTACTGCTGATTGCAGATGTAGTATTGACATGCTGGAGTGAAGGAAAACTTCAGTTTAACTAAGTATTTATTAAAGTAGAAAAATCTGGATCAGCAGATACTGATGACTTAAGGGGGGCAAACTTACACATTGCAGTGTATTCAAAAAAATGGAAAATCTAGAACTTTGTTTTTAATTAATTAGTTTTTAATTAATTACAAGTATAAAAAAATTCAATAGAATGTGTCTTAATCTTATATACCCAACCTTAGAAATGAAGTCCTTTGACTTTAGCATAGGATGTCATATAATGAATTATGTCCATACCTAGAATTGTAATTTGTTGGAGTTGATACAAATTCTAAGTTAAAGGGGTTTTGATGTTAGACACAATGTAATACAACACTTCACCAACACCTCCCTACTTCCACTCCTACCCCCTCCCCCACCCCACCCCCACAAGCAGTCTTTAAAAAAAGTTGACTTGGGGATTGAAGAATCTATCCCCTGTTAAATAGACTAAATCCTACTTTTGGAAATATTGCTAGTATGCTTTTCCTTAGCCTTTACCACTTTCTACAAGGTTAAGAAAAAAGTGAAAGTCTACATCCTTTCGTGAATTTTAGGTGTGTTGACTTTATAAACACAAGGAAGTCATGGAAACATTAAAGGAAAAACAAAGCAAAATTCTTTTTCCCACTGCTGGGATAATTTGAGATAGTAACAATATTACCTTTTTTCCCAATTTCTTTTTTACAAGGTAAAAATCTGCCGGACGTGTAACTCGGTTGTTATATTCTCCTTTCATTACATACCTAAGTAAAATTCCAATTACTTAGAATTCAAGGCATAGAAGTTTAGGAAAAAATACCAAATGGTGGTGGTGGTGAGGGGGGAATGGGATAGTGGTAACTCATTGGGGATGTGGGAAAGGAATAGAATTTAATTACTCTTGAATCAAATCTACTAAGTGAAAATTTAAGTGTCAATAGCAGCACAAGAAAGAAGATCCATATCAAAGAGTTTCTTTTTTTTTTTTTAAACAAGGACTACAGATCAGTCTGAAATCCTTTCTGAAATGAGGCTGGAAACTATGTGGTTTCCTATATTTATGAAGGAAGTCTAGTTTTGTCACTAAAGAGAAATGTATTTCTGTATCAAAGTCTTGTTGATCAAACAACCAGGTAAAGGGTTAAAAAATAAAACATAAAGAGAAACCAAATTCAAGTGTAAACAGAACAGTGTCATATTAAGATTTCAGAAAATGTGCAGGTTTAATTCTGGGTTACCTTTGAATGTGTTGGCATATAGGGAAAAAAAAGTTGCTCTGACAACTTTGCAGTTTGGGATTAACCTACACTGATGTTTCAATGATAACAATGTAGTGTGATGCCAGTTATGGTTAAATCCTGTACCTTCCCTCTCCCCCCCCCCCTCCCTTAAGCTCACCCTGACCTGCATTGGTGTGGAGTAATTTCTCCTTTGGAATGTTTGTTCTCATCAACAGCTTATTGTTAAAGTGGTCCATGGGGGGTGGGGTGGGGGGCTGGAGGGAAAGGTAGAAGGGAGGAGTGGGAGAGTGAAGGACCAACCAAAAAAAATCTAAAAGAATAAACGTCCCCAACCCTTTGTAAATGACTTCTAGAAAAACTGAAATTATTTCTTAACTTTTTATTGACATTGGCAAATTAAAATAGAATAAATTAACAAGTATTTTTTCAAAAAAATGTTTTGTACAAAAATACTGTCAAAATTTCCTAAAAAGCTTTCAACACAGTAGTATCTTTTTCATGTACTGAATAAACTATTAGCACAGTGTCAAAAATGTTGAAGACAGAAACAAAATAAAAATCTGTGAAATGTTGCCACTGACTACATTCCACACCATATTATTATCTGTACATATGGGGGAGGGGGGATGGGTAGCAGACTTTAAAGTAACAGTATTACTTTTCCTGATCCAGAATGGTTTGGCCCACATCTGTTTAAACTTCCAGTTTAGCATATTTTTAAAATTAGTCTGTACTCCAATGCATAGTTAAAAATGAAGCGAGATGGCAGCGTTTGTGCAGTAATATCTGCCCTTCAAAGTTCATGCAACCAACTAATGCAATTTTTCCTTCCACTCATAATTTGAATGCAGTTCAGTCATTTGAAACCATCTACAAAATCCACAAGATTAAGCAGTTTGCCAAGATTAATATCTAACAGTTGCGCACTGTAGAAATTAAGTGAGGAAATAAGGAGTAAAAACAACAGAAAAGACCGAGTTAGCTAGATATTACTACTACATAAGGGAGGTGAATGTCAAGGCTACAAAAAACAAAACAGAAAAACAAAAAACAAAAAAAAAGTGGCAGCAATTTTCTTTTAAACCAATTTGTACAAGTTTTATAGTTTACTCTGTTTTCCAAGTTCTCAAACCGTTCAAGACCTGAAAAGCGAGATACTGTGTGTCTAAGGGAATGTTTTTAATTCACACCGAAAAAGTCGGGTCTGTTTCTTTTGTTGTTGTTGTTGTTGTTGTTGTTGTTGCTGTCGTTGTGGTTGTGGTTGTTGTGGTGGTGGTGGTGGTTTAAATTAAGTCAGCAGCTCACTCTGCTAGGCTGCTGTTTGCACACGAAGTCCGTCATAAAATCAAACTCGTTTTGTCCCAGCCAGAGTTCAGGCAGCTCCTTGATGCGGTCCAAACCCATTTCTATCACTAAGGACATGAGCACTTCCTCGTCTATGAAGTCAGTGTCTATGACATTGGGAGGCAGCATCGCAGCGGGGACGTGGGGAACCGACGAAGGCATGTTGTTGCTGCTGCCGCTGTTGCCGCTGCTACCGCCGCTGTTGCCGCTGCCGTTGCTGTGCTTTGGGTTGCAATCTCTGAAATGCTGGTTCGTCCCGTTCATCTGGTGGCTGGCGGGGTGCAAATCCGGCATGTAGTGGTTGTGGGGATAGGGGTGATGGTTGAAATACTGGTTGTTGAGCTTCTGCAGCTGCATGCTGGCCGGTAAGGAGCCTCCCTGGCTGGCGACCGGGGGCCCCATGAACTGGGAGTTGTTAAATCTGGCCGTGGGGGGCATGGTGCTGGGGGGGTGCCCTCCGTTCACAGTCCCTGGCCCCATGGCATGCCTGATCCCGCTAGTGGCGTTCATATTCCCAGCGCCATAGTGTATATGCTCGCCCATTAAGGCATTGAAGGCGTGTTGTTGTTGTTGCTGGTGGTGGTGATGGGGGCTCGGAAACTGACCCATTCCCATCCGATGAGCGGGGTGGTGATGCAGCCCGTTGGTGCCATCGGGGAATCGCCCGTGGTTCATGGCCATCATGTGGTCAGCCATTTCCAACCCTGAAAGTTTAAAAAAAATGCAGAGAAGATGGATAAATCCCCACCACACGTGTCTCCAGCTCGCACACCCCGCTGCCTGGCCTCCCTGCTTCTGCCCCCCCCCAGTACAGCCGCCCTAGGCACACCGAACCGGCCCTAGGGTGCGAGTCAGCCGCCGCTGCCGCCTCTCCTGCCCCATCCGCCCCACTCACCAACTCCCGCAGACCTGCCACCCAGAAAAGTGCCCGACGCCGCAGAAGCCGTTCCTTTCCCTGCTGGGAAGCACGCTCAGGGGTGCCCCCCAAACGTCCCCCGAGATGCACCCAACAGGGGAGGAAGGGAGGCGAATCCCCCACAAAAACAAAACAAAAAGCAAAAACGGGGCAGTGGGGAGACGAGAGCCGACACCCCGGAGGAGGTTAATAAAGGAAGTCTCCTCGAGCCCTGCCACGGGAACTTTTAGAATGAAGCCCACCAAACCCATCCTGTTCTTGCCCTTGCCCAGGCTGCCGCTCTTGCCGAAGACAAACCCCGCAAGTTGCGGGAGATTCGCCGGCAGCAGCTCTCACCTTCTCCGGTCTTTGCTCTTTCTGCTGGGAAGCTTGTTGGTAGAATGGCTCAGTTTAAAAACCGCCCAGCTGCATATAGAGTCTTTTTCTGGTTTCTTCGGAGCTGGCTGACGTGATGATCCTGCTGTCGCCTTCTCGCTGCTGCGGCGGCGGCTTCGCCCGAAGACCCAAGCCCCTTTCTCTTTTATTTGCCCCCTTTCCTTCCCCTCACTCCTCGGCGAGGCTCATCGGCATTTGCCAACAATGAGCTATGTTTCTTACAGCTTTGGCCACAGTTAATATAGGATTTCAGGAAGGGAGGAGCAAAGCCTCCCAGGCAATCAAAACGAAAACCTGGAGTTCAGGCTGGCCCGGCGCAGGCTCAACTGGAAGGGATCCAGGTAGCCCAGGCCCCCCCACTGCAGGGCGGCACGTGTGGGGGATGCTGCTGGCTAGGACCCCGCCTGCGGAGCGGTGCGCCCTGGCTGCAGAGGAAAGGGGGCTGCCCGGCTGTTCTCCACCTTCCCCCCACCCCCGCCGCTTGCACTCCCCTGCCCGAAGCTTCCTTTTTGCGCTCGCCCCTCCCGCCCCTCCAGGAGAATAATGCACCCCGAGACTCCCGGCCCGGGAAACTGAGAGCCTGCCCCGGAGAGATAGCGAAGGAAGAAGGCGCACCCAGCCCCCCTAGAGCACTCGGGGTGGGGTGGGGGGCCACAGCTGCTAAATGCCCACGACTCCACCACCCAGCTTTGGCCACCTTTCTGGCCCTCCCTCACCTCGGAGTTCGGGAATGCCACCTACTGGATAAAGTGAGGGAGGGGGGCTAACTCCGCCGCCCCCACCCTGCCTCCCCCCAGTGCCACCTTGCCCCCCGCTCTCTCGGCCGCTCGAAGAATGGCTGCGCTCCCCCGAGTGCCTTTGAAAGCGCCTGGCAGAAGAATGCCCACACCCCCGAGGAGCCTTTCCCGGGGCCGGCTTTGTGTTCCTGGGGAACTGCGTGCTGGCTAGACCTTTTTTTTTTCCTCCTCCTTTTCTTTTCCCCCTATTTGCTTTCAAGGGCAGGGAGGTGGTGGAGTGGGGGAAGGGAGGGACGGGGAAAAGCAGCAGCTGTTGCAGGTGGAGCAGGCGTGGAAGCGGGGCTCGGGCCGCCGGACTCCCCTCTCGCGCACAGCCCGAGAGATCCGATCCGCGCTTTCAGTGTCACTCTCAGTTCCTCCGTGGTACGTGTGCTTTTGCTAAGTTTGCGTTTGCTGCTCTTGGTAGCTTTGGCATCCGAGCCGAGGCGTCTCTGCTCTGTAAACAAACTCAGCGATCCTCGTCCCCAGATCCACCTTTTTGCACATACAGTTTCTTCTGCTGTTGCCCTTGATCCGGGAGGTGGGGGTGTGTGCAAACTTGCACAGCCTCCCTCCAGGCTTCAGCCTGACGGTTTGGGGCTGATTTAGAAGCGAACGGGTTTGTAATTAAGAAATGCAAGGGCTGACTAACGCTGTAGTTGCTGGAAAAGGAAAACAAATAGATAACGCGGTAATCGCTTTGTAAATAAAATAGTTCTGGAGGTGGGCACGTCGCTGCACGTCCCATATCGCGGGGCGCTTCCAGACACTGGGCTAGGACTCTTCCTTTTCAGTGAAATTGTTAAGTGAGGCAATATGATAATAATAACCTTGTTCCGCAGAACGCCGCACAACTCGCCTCTTTGCCTATTTGGCTCATTGACATGCAAATAAAAGCCCGAAGACCAGTAGTACTAGCTGGTCAGATCTTTCTCTCCCTTTTTTTTCTCACACAAGGAAACTGAGTTGTTCTCGAGCACAATAATTACCCTCCCCTACGCCTGGTAGCTAGTAAAAAAAAAATCTTAGCACGCTGAATGAGGACTTATGTGCAGAGTTGTTCCTTTAGAGCTCAATAGCCATTGAAGACTTCCTGTTGTGAAGGGGGGGAGGGTTGAGTTGTTTTTGTTTTTTATTTTTTGTTTTGGTCTTTGCTCGCAAGACTTTTTAAAAAAAACAACCCTTATTTCCTGAGAACTGGAAATCCTGATAAATTTCCCTTTTCAGGAATTTGCAAAAAGATAGCTAATTGGAATGTACTTCCACCCATTACCACACGGTCTGCATCCAACAATGTTTTTGAACGTTGTTATTGATTCTTTCCCTAGCATCACATCTCTATGTAGGCAGGACTTGAAACATTCAGAAAGATTCTTTTTTGGATCCTGACCTAGAGAGTACATGGCATTACTGTATGCAACAGTTTCCCCTCTCCTGTCCACCCTTCCCATTAACCTATGGTTAATGGATGTGCAATTATAGAATCAGAGGCCTGGAATAGACCTCAAGGGATTATTTAGTCCATTTCACAGCTTCCAGGCAGTAGTGTATCTAAATTCAGCTTTCCAAAATATTGGTCTCTCTTATTATTAAACATATCTACAAAAGTTCTACACTTCTCTGAATAATATTTGTGTCTTGCTGTCCTTTGAAATGTTTCTGAAATGTCTAATCTCATTTTTTCCTGTTGCATTTAAGAAATAGAGGCAGCTACCATTTAAGTTTAGTATGGTACAGGAAAAAACAAGGGAGATTAGGAGGCAGAGTACCTGGGTTTGAATCCCAGCTCTGCCTCTTGTCACCTCTGTGTGACCTTGGGCAAGTCTCTGTGGGCCTCTTATTTCCTGAGTTTTAAAACGAAGGGGGTGGATTAGATTCTTCTTTGTTAATGATCTCAATCACTGTTATGTAGTACTTAGTCCATGAAAATACTCTGAAAATAACATTAAGTTTTTTGGGGGGGAAGAGGACATGGGAGAATTTGAAATTCACAAATCATATTAAAATTAGGTTCTACTGTATTTAATCACTGGATAAAAATCTTTTACTTTTCTTAATTTTTCATAGGATAATGGAAAGGACTTTAAAACTCATCAGGTTCAAAGTCCTGATTTTACAATTGAGGAACCTGAGGAGGTCACATATCCAGTAAGTGACTGTAAGCAGTCCCAGTGCAGGTACTCTGATTCTGTAGTTCTCCTCACCTGGAATACCCTCTTTATCTCCGAGAGTTATTATAAAAAATAATTTATAAATATGTTATGATTATGGATATTCCCTTGTCCTATACTTAGTGAAAATGGAGAACAGCTAGTACAAAACAGTATTGTGCTGCTGCCGGTACAATACCCTATTATTCTCTTATGAAATGTAATCAATGAAGGTGAAGATGGTTTATAGCACTGGTCAGATACCTTTGATATGAAGGGTAATTCTTCATGCCCACAAGGGTTAGCGATACTTTGTGCTTAACTTATATTTGAATTGGGACTCAAGGAACAGAATTTGGAATGTGCCTTTCCCTTTGGGGTTGGTAGGAAAAAAGAGACTCCATCCCCCCTTTTCCCTCTCATTGTAACTTAGAAACTCGGTCTGAGTTGGCAGGAGGTAGGGAGTGAATGATCTCCCTGTCTTACTGTGTTCTTCCTGGGCCACTTGGCAACCTTAACTGGGCAGGATCCCAACATTGGGCCAACAGTTCCTGATCTTTGCTTTAGACCAGAAGTTTTTCAATAATGGACCACATGATCAGAAATCCATATGTGTGCAGGCCACATGGATTTAATTATAGAATTAATTACATTTGACTCCAATTACAATTACTAATTGATCCAACCCTGTTAGCATGACACCTGGTGGCAAGTCACTTAAACAATGGTTGCAGTAGGCAGGTGGTTAGACCCTACTGCCCTATTAGTTGGTGTGGGCTAGCTAATTAGGTGAAACATTTATTGCTAAAAATTTCATCTGTGGTCAGGTAGACTACATTGGGGTCCAAAGTACCTAACACTCTAAGCTCAGAGGTTACCTTGTTAGGGATTATTCACAAAGTGTAGAGATGCTTAATACAGCATAAATCTGGGAGAAATATGCCCCTTGTGTGTATATTTATTTCCTCCTCTTGGAATGACTTGCCTCCTCTCAGTCCACTCTCCTGTCCTTCTGTAGATATCTTATCCAATCTCCAAGATCAAGCTTAAAGTGCCACCTCCTCTGCTAAACCTCTTCCCAATCTGGATATGGGCTATGTAGCTCTGAGTTTTAATCCTGTTCTTCTGTATTTCCTGCCTTTGTGACTTTAACAATGTCATTTAATTTCCCTCGACTGTTTCTGAAGTTCCAAAATCATGGAGGTCCTTTCCAGTTTCCACATTCCATGATACTGTAACTCCCTACTCCCTAGTCAGAAATATCTCCCTTCCTCTGTGCTTCCAATACTTTTCTTCTATCTTCCCTCTAGCATTTAATGTTTAATCACTTTAAGGTATCATAATACATTAGAAATAAAAGGGGACAGAGTTCAATCCCCACTAAACCTGTGTTAGCTTTTTGATCGTAAACCAATCATTTATTTTTCCTCAGCCTCAGTTTCCTCACCTGCTAAATGGGGATAGTTAATACTCAGAGTATTATCTCATTGAGCTATTGTGAACCTTAAAGATCATGTAAATAAAATGCTTTGTAGCCTCAATTTGGAGTTGAAAAGGAACTCAGGGTTTATTTAGTCCAACAATTCCCTCATTATTCAAGTGACTAAAGAGGCCAAGGGAGGTTAAGAGACTTGTTCATGGTCACACAAGCAGCAAAAACAGATCAGAACACAAATCCTCTGGCTACCAGATCCCAGCACTCTTCTCGGAACCTCAGTGCTATGTAAATGTCAGCTGTTAAGAGTTGTTTGTAGTTGTCATTATCCACCCTACCCCCCATTAGTTTGGAAGTTCCTTGAAGCCTAGATTGTTTTTTCCTATCTTTCCTGAATCATTCCACCCATACAGATGTTACTGGAACCATCTTCTTCCCACCAGGACCCTGAACTTTGCTCCTAGATCCGTTGACTCTGATAGGTCAGTTTTTGCCTAATCTTGTAAGGAGCCCAGGCCTGAACATCACTTATTGTAGCACTGATCTGGTCCAAACTCATCTCTTCCCTCTCCTCTTTCAGCTCCCCTTTAGGTGTGGTCTTTCCCTATTCATATGTAAGCTTCTTGAGAACAGGCATTATTTTGCCTTTTTTTAAAAAAAAATAGTTAAAGGCTTAATAAATGCTTGTTGATTAATAAATACATACAATGGACTTACGTTTTCAGGAAATAAAATGCTAATTAAATCTTGGTGCCCTCTCCATAAAATTTACAATGTGAGGGGTGGAAAAAGACAATTTATATTTTTTGTAAATATCCATCCATTTCACTTAGATTGGCAGATTTATTGACATATAGTTGGGTAAAAATAACTCCGAATTTGCTCTTCAGTCTTGATATTAGAAATTTGGTTTTGTTCTCTTTTTAAAATGAAATTGGTTGTTACCCCCCCCACACACACACACACACACAAACCAACTCTTAGCTTTATTTGCTAGTTCTCCTGAAATAGTATGCTGAATTTTTCAGGGTAGTTGATTCTTAGTTGAATATCATATTCCAGGCCTTCTGCTTCTTTAGTGTTGAAGCTAAGTCCTGCATAATCCTTATTATAGCTCCTTGGTATTTGAATTGTTTCTTCCTGAGTCCCTGCAGTATTTTTTCTTTTAACTGATGGGAACAATGTTCTTTGGCATTTTTATTTTGGAATCTGTTTCAGAGGTGAAAAGTGGATTCTTTCAAGGGCTATTTTACTCTTATTCTAGGATAGCAGAGCAGTTTTCCTTGATAATTTCTTGAAAGATATTATCCAGACTCTTTTTTTTGATCATGAATTTCAGTTAGTCTAATACTTCTTAAATTATCTCTCCTGAACCTATTTTCCAGGTTGGTTGTTTTTATTATGAGCTACTTTATCTTCCAGTTTTTCAGACTTTTGATTTTGTTTGATGAATTCTTGATGTTTTATAGTGTTATTAGTTTCCACTTGCCCAATTCTAATTTTTAAGAATTTATTTTCTTCAGTTTGCTTTTGTATCTTCTTTTCTAAATTTGGCCAATTCTACTTTTAGGTCATGTCAGGCAAATATTGTGATTCTTTTTCCAATTTTACATAATTCTCCTGCATAACATTCATTCTTGTTCCAATTTTTCTTCTACCTCTCTTGCTTGGTTTTAAAAATCCTTTTGGAGCTCTCCCAAGAGAATTTTTTGGACTTGAGACCAATTTCTAATCCCCTGTAAGGTTTCACAGGTAAGCATTTTGTCATTGCTTTCCTCTTCTGAGTTGGCACTTTTGATCCACCATATTGCCATAGTGGCTTAGTTAGAGCTCTTTTTGCTCATTTTAAAAACTGAACTCTGCTCCTGGGGCATAGCAGTTAGAGTCCCAAGCTTCTTGTGCTGGGGTCCAGGGGTCTGGTCACTCGCTTTCTGCATTGCTTGCTCTCTGTGTTAGGGTAACCTGACCTAGTCCCTCCTACTGGTGTTTCTGGGCTTGGGGCTCACAGCACTGGGGCCAGCCCAGCAGTGGGGCTGGGGCCTTCACTGTTAGCCTGCTGAGTTGGGATGCAAGGACCTCAGTTACTGATCTGTGTGCCTTCCTCATTCCCTGCCTGTGCTGGGCTGTATTCCCCTTTTACTCAAGAGAGACAGACCTTTCCTGAAGTCCCTCCAAAATATCTGGGGCTAAAAATTGTTTCACATTTTTTTGCATGTGAGTTTTGTCATTTCAGTATCTTTTAGAAGCTTCCTTTAAAGTTATTTCAGAGAGAAGCAAGGAAAAGCTCAGGGAACTTTCTAGCTTCTCTCTACCATCTTGAGGGGTAGGAAAAAGGATGAATGTATCTCAGGTGTAGAGACTGGGCATTTTTAGCACTAGGTGCTTTTTTTCTATTACAGATAAAATTGCGCATTTGAGAACTATTTTATATTTTTAGCAACAGCTATGATGTAGAAATAGGAAATATTCTCATCAAATGTGTAATTGACTCCTGTTTGGGGGATAGGACAAAAACGGTGACTGAAACTAACTAGAAAAAAAGTCTATTGAAAACAGGATAAAATTAATTTGGGAAAAAACTGGAGGGTCCCTTGAAGTACCCCAAAACCACTAAACAAGTATTAGATGGGAAAATACTAGGTAGATAATACAAATATATCCTTAAAGTATTTAAGGGTCATAGTGGACTGCCCATTGACTAGGAGTCAGCAATGGAATGTTGTTATTTAAAAAAGGCAAACAGTGTAGTTTATTAATAGGAGTACCACATGATAAAGCTGGAAGTAATCCTTTTGCTTCACTTGGCACTCATTAGAAAACTGTCCACTTCTGGACTTCACATTTTAATAAGGTTGAGAAAAACTGAAGAGGTTACATTTAAAAAGACTAGGAAAAAAATACATTTTAAAGGGAAAAAAATAGTGCTTATGAAGGTTGTTTTATCCAGAGAAGAAGAAGCTGAGGGTTGACTTAATAAATATGCTCAAATATACAAATAATTATAATGAGGTGGAGCTTTCCCAGCTGTTTTCTATCACTGGTGAAGCCCTGAGAGAAAGGATTTCAACTGCTGAAAAGATTTATATTAGACAAAAAAAATCATAGAATCATAGAATACTAGAGGACTTCTAATCAATACCACTCTCCCTATTATTTATTTTAAAGATGGGGAAACTGGGGCTTATAGAAAAGAACCTATGAATAAGTTCTCAACTATAAGAGTGGGTAAATATTGGAGCATACTAATCAAAGAGGCCTAAACATTGTCATCAGAAGTCACATTGATCTAATGTAAAGAACATTGGAAATTAATGCAGGTGACAGTTTTAGTCCCCATTCTTCATGTAACTTGGTCTGTCCTTCAGGAGTGTGACTTAACCTCTCAAAGTCCTGATTTTCTCACCTCTAAATGAATGTTCTAAATGAGATGATTTTCAAGATCCCTTGTAGCTCTAATATTTTTATGACAATGACAATAAAATAGAAAAGAAGATATTTATTGGATGATTTAGGTGTCAGGTTGCCAGTAGTAAAGCACTTTAAGTGGCACAGAATAGAAGGAGGAAGAGTGGATCTAAATTAATAGTCTGAATTGTAGAAAATATTTTAATTGTAGGTTTATTAACTTTCATTTGATGAGATATATGTATATATTTATGTATAAATATTTATATATTTATGTATATACATTCATATATATCTAAGGGTTTTGTTTTATTTTTTTGGTCAGGACCTGAAGATTTCATTAGTGTAGGACAATCTAGTGAGGAAACTCCCATCACCAATGCAAATTAGTAAATGTTCTACAATTTATGACTTTAGAGAGTTGCCTAGGAATATGAAAGGTTAAGTGACTTACCCAGGATCACCTGGCTAATATGCCTCAGGAACAAGACTTTAGGGCACTTGGAAAATTTCTACAGTTTTCTTATGCATTTCAACCTTGTATGTACTCTAGATGTATATCCTAGTCATGGAAGAATATTGGACCTGAAGATAAGAATATGAATTCAAATCCCTATACATACAAACTGTTATTGGACAAATCATTCAACAACAATAACAACAACTGATATTAACTCATTATTTTTGCCCTCAAAGCCTTATTTTTTATGAATTTTCTTATTGTTGAAACTACCATGCTCCCACATGCTTCCAGTCTGGTTTACCCTCAACAATCTTGTGCTTATTCCATATTTACAATCTCCTGCCAACTTGTCATTTCTATAGAAATGTAGATTGTGTGTGTGTGTGTGTGTGTATGTGTCTTATACTTTTATTCCACAAATCCAATCTGTTCCTTGTCTTGTCATTTCTTCCTTTACAACATCTCCCATTCACACAACCACAATCTGGGAGCAAGTTCTCATTAACTTACATCTGGACTATTGCCTTCTGGTTGGATTCATTGATTTATTTCTTCTACATCCAATATAATCTTCATTCAGCTACCAAAGTGTTTTTCTAAGTATAGTTTAGACTATCATCCCCCACTCAAAAACTCCAGTGGTTACTGAAAGACCAAATATAAATTGCTCTGTTTGACATTTAAGACCCTTCAGAACTTTCCCTTTCCTACATTTCTAGTCTTCTTATATTTAACTGCCAACATTATAGTGATATTTGTTTTCTCAAACATAACACATTTCCTTGCCTTTTTACTGGCTATCCCCACATGTGTAGAATGTTCTTCTTTCTCATCTCTGCTTACTCTAATCCCTGGTTTTCTTGAACCAAATCAAGTCCCACCTTCCTGGGCCTCCTCACTGCTAATGTTTTCCCTCTGAGCTTACATTCCTATATATTACCTTATATATTAACTTTGTATCCACAGAGTTATTTTTGTGTTGTTTCTCTTATTAGAATGTGAGCTCCTGGAAGGTAGGGACCATTTTTTTAATCTTCCTTTGTATCCTGAGGACTTAGCACCATCTCTGATGAATAGGCAAATTAATAAGTTTTTGACTGATTTATATTGCATATTAAAAGTTGTAAGGTTTAAATATTTATAAATTTATAAATGCATTACCTCATTGATTCTAATGACAATGTCATAAAATAGCTACTATTGATGTTTATATCTGTAATCCAATAGGTTTTCTTAATAGAAGAGAAAAACTGAGATTCAATGAGCTAAGTGACTTGCTCAGTGCCCCACAGTTAGGAATTGTCAGGCAGGTGTTAAAATTAGGTCTCCTTTTACTCCAAATCCACTACCTTATCCATAAAAGGAGGAAAATTATAGTACTAGCTACTTGACAGGTTATTTTCAGAAAAAATGCTTTATATATCTAAAGGGCTTAATAATTGTGAGTTACTAGTATTATACCATCACTTTGTATTATCTATGTTCAAAGGATTTGAAGTGGAGACCTAATTAATGATTTAAATGTATTTCGAGGGCATAGATCATTATTTAATTATCTTTATTTCTGCCCTTATCCGGGAAAAAAGTAGATACTTTAAAAATGGCTTTTGGTTGAATCAATAAATGATCATGGTTATCCTATAGAATTTTCTTTAAGTCTTTTCTCAAATGTAAGGAAGCTATTTCCTTTCTCTTTTACAATTTAGGTTTATCTCAAAATCTTCTTATTAGAAAACAATTCTGTTTCTTTCCTATTATAGACCTCAATTTTGCGTGCTTAAGTATTCTTCTTGTAGCCAGGACATCATAAACATGGGTATTTCCTCCATAGATGCAATTTGCAGTAAGGTCTACCCCCTGACTCTTCATGCTATGCAATTCTTGTCTATGCTCTCCTATACATCCTCCACAGAGTCTACTTGAGGTCTTTCTACATTTCCTGGATAGCAGTACAGCACTTGGGCTAACTACCCTTTTTTTCTCATCTTTCCCCTCTACATGACCAGCCCAACTCTTCCTCTGATCATGTTATTTCCTGAATGATATCTTTTCTACCACTGCCTCCTCACATACACCATATATTTCTTCACTGTCCGCCAAGATTTTGATTCTTTAGGGATTGTGATGCTGCAAGATTAACAAATCCACCTAGTATCTCTGGGATAACATCTTTTTTGAAAATGCAGGATTTTTTGCATGGAGCAGTTTGGATTCATTGAAAGGGAATAAGCATCTATGTAGTGTTTACTATATACCAGATATTGTGCTAACTACTATTACAAATATTATTTCATTTGAAAATACTAAAAAGTTTCCCCAAAACAATCTGACTGACTTCTGATCTTGGCCCAACTCATTTTCTATCTGTACTGATCTTCCAGAAATATTTATTGAGGTACTAGTGCAACTGATGATTCATCAAATCGCATATTGAAGTCTTAACAAAGCGAGTTTTTCACTCATCATTTTTTGTCCATAAAATATAGGATGGCATAGTAGAGGGAGAGTAGGGCTCAGAATAAGGCATACCTAACTTTGAGCCCTGTCTCTAATATTTACTATCTGTGTGACTGGGGAAAGCTATAGCATCTCTTGATGTTATAAGCAGTTTTGTAAGGGTGTAGATTATAGAGTTGTGGTTGATCTGCTCTTACTGGAGGGAGTTTTCACACCAAGAGTACCTCAGATAGATTAAAATCATCTACACCAAAAAAAAAAAATGGGGGGGGGGCGGTTGATTTTTTTGAGGTATTATTGATATCATTTAAGTATATTTATAATGCTGGGATTAGATATAGTCAGAACAATATTATCTGTAAATAAGGAGTATCTGGAGGAACTTACCACCATCTTTAAGGAATCTCTTTTATCTGGATCTTGAACAGAGTATCCTCCATGACAGTGGTGAAAACCTTTGCTGAGCAGATGCCTCCCTGGTTTAAGTTCCACTTGAAGTTAATAATCTGAGGGCCTGTTGGGCCTGTTGAACAGTTATCTCTGTGGTTTCATTTATTAAGGAGTTTTGTATTTCTCTACATGTGCATAAGAGACTCCTTGTTGGAGGAGAGCCATTTAGGCTCTACTGAGTCAAATGCTTTTTTGTAACCAACAAACAATAAACACAGCAGGTTATTGTATTCTCTGAACCCTTCAGTCAACTGCATGTCTGTAAAGATGTGGTCTGCTGTAGGAAACTGTTTGCAAAACGCTTCCTGTTCCCTTTTCTTAATTTCATCAAGGATACAAACATTACATGACTATATCATTCTCATAATGATTTTTATAGAGAAAGTAAGCAAACAAATCATTACTTTTTGATTCCTCCTGGATTGCTTTTTGATTGAGTAATGATTTAGTCTGTGATGTTTCTTTTTTCATTTTTTTCTGGGATCTTCCTTTTTCTGAGATAGCTTGTAAAATGATCCCTTGATGATTTTAAAATTGATGATAGGATCAAATAGATTTAGAACAAGAAGGAACTTTAAAGGCCATGCAATTTATCTCTTCATTTTATAGATGTAGAATTAAGGCCCAGATAGAAAAGTGATTTCCCAAAGATCAAATAGACAATAAAACAGGATTTGAATCTAACTCTTCAGATACAAACTCCAGTCCCTATCTCTATCTCTTTCTTTCTTTCTTTCTTTCTTTCTTTCTTTCTTTCTTTCTTTCTTTCTTTCTTTCTTCTTTCTTTCTTTCTTTCTTTCTTTCTTTTCTTTCTTTCTGTCTGTCTGTGTCTTTCTGTCTTTCTGTCTTTCTTTCTGTCTTCCTATTCATTTATATATTTATAAATTCATATATTCATTCATTTATTACTGTACCACACTAGCATATATTTCAGCATATAGTTATTCAGTATATACTTTATCTGATCCAGGTTTTTTCCCTAGTTTTTAAGCCCCAATTCTATTTCCTTACTGGAAAATAAGATATTATCATCTTTATCAATTTGATGGTTACAAAGTAGAATCTCTAATTTTTAATTTGCATTTTTCTTATTAATATTTGAAATTTTTTTTTCATATGATTGTTGATAGTTTGTAGTTCTTCTTTTGAAAACTGATGCATGACCATTGCACATTTGTCTGTTGGTGAAAGGATATTATATATTTGTGTTAATTCCCTAGATATCCTGAAAGTTAAATCTTTTAACAAAAGCTTTACAAAAGTTTTCTCAGGTAACTGTTTCCCTTGTAATTCTAGTTGCATTGATTTTGCTTGGCAAAATCTTTTTCAACTTTTTATATGATGATCAAAATTGTCCTTTTCTTTTTTTTTTAGGTTTTTGCAAGGCAAATGGGGTTAAGTGGCTTGTTCAAGGTCACACAGGTAGATAATCATTAAGTGTCTGAGGTCTGATTTGAACTCAGGTACTCCTGACTCCAGGACTGGTGCTCTATCACTGCACCATCTGGCCGCCCCTGTCCTTTTTTTTTTTTGAGACTCCCATTTACCATTTGTTTAGGTAAGAATTTTTCTCCTAGCTATAGTTGTGAAGGACATCTCTTTCCGTTCTCTAATTGCTTATGACTTCTTAAATTTAGATCACCTTTCTATTTAGAGAAGGAAATGACAAATGTCAGTATCTTTGTCAAGAAAACCCCAAATGGGGTCATGAAAAGTCAGACATGACTCAACAACAGCAACAACAGCAACAACAACAACTACAAAAATCTATTTAGATTGTAGTATATGATATAAGATACTAATCTAAAACTAATTCTGCCACAAATGTTTTTTAGTTTTCTAATTCATTTATTCATATATGCTCAAACACACAATTTTTTCATTACATTTTGAGTAGGGAAGATAACATTTGTTTTATACATAAATATATGGAATCTTATAGTACATATTTCTACATACCAATTCTTTTTCTGGAGGTGGATAGCATTTTCCTTCATAAGTCCATTTTGGTTGATTTAAATATTCATATTAATCAGAATAGCTTAGTCATTCAGTTATTCTTTGAACAATATTGCTGTTACTGTATACAATGTTCTCTTGCTTCTGCTCATTTCACTCTGTACCTAGAAGTTTTTGTTACACAAGGAATTTTTTCCCTTATATTTGGTGTCCTCAGGTTGACTAAACATTACATTACTGTTTGCTTTTGGGTTTTAGTTGTTTGCATACAAGGTATAGTCTTACTTTTCTATTTCTTTTTTAGAATGTTTTTCTTTCTTTTTAAAAAAAACTTTTCTATTGCTTAACTAGTATGTGAATGATTTCTACTTTGCAGTATAGTTTAAGGTCTAGAACTGCTATACTCTGTTCCTTCCCAATTTTTTTCATTATTTTCCTTGAGGTTTTTGACACTTTTTCCTTCTAGATAAATTTTATTATTTTGTCTCTTTCTGTGAAATAACCCTTTAATAGTTTTATTTGTATGGCACTTGATTATATCAGTACTGTGGAAAATAAATTTAGATATTTTCATTTTTATTGCTTTGTAACATTTCAAGAATGAGAAATATTACTACTACCACCACCACCACCACCACCACCACCACTACTACTACTACTATTGAGATAGGGAAGATCAAAATGCTTTCTCAGAAAAGGAGAGCAGTAACAAAATGCCCACAAATGAAGCCTCAGAGGGGATTATGAATTGGTCTCAATTTTAAAAAGTCCTTTTGGAAGAGTTCAAAAAGGATTTTTAAGACCAAGTAAGTCAGATAGAAGAAAAATTAGGAAAAGTTATACAGGAAAATTATGAAAAATTGGAAAAAGAAGCACAAAAATTGATTGACAGAACTTTAAAAGAAGAATTGGTCAAATAGAAAAGGAGATCCAAAAGCTAACCGAAAGAATAAATTCTTAAAAATTAGAATTGGTGACCAGCTAAGGTGACAAAGTGGATAGAGCACCAATCCTGGAGTCAGGAAGATCTGATCTCAGATCCAGCCCCAGACTCTTGATACTTAATAGCAGTGTGATCTTAGGCAAGTTACTTAACCCCATTGCCTTGCAAAAGTCCCTCCCTCAAATTAGAATTGGGCAAGTGGAAACTTCAGGAATCCATTAAGCAAAATCAAAAGCTTGAAAAAAAATAGAAGAAAGTGTATAGTATCTTATAGGAAAAGCAACTGACCTGGGAAATAGTTTCAGGGAGACATAATTTAAGAACTATTGAACTATCTAAAAGCAAAGGGGGAAAAAAAAGCCTGGACAATATCTTTCAAGAAATTATCAAGGAACTGCCCTAATATCCTAGAATAAGAGGATAATATAATCCTTGAAAGAATCCACTAACTACCTCCTGAAAAAAAGGTCCTAAAATAAAAATTCCAAGGAACATTGTAGTCAAATTCCAGAATTATCAGCTAAAGGAGAAAATACTACAAGAAGCTAGAAAGCAACAATTCAGAAACCACAGAGCCTCATTTTCAGTTATGCAGGATTTAGCAGCTTCAGCATTAAAGGATTGGGGGACTGGAATATAATAATAAGAGGACAAAGGATCTGGGATTACAGTCAAGAATCAATTACCCTGAAAAATTCAGCAGACTTTTTCAGGGTGAAAAGAGGGACATTCAAATGAAAGAGGGGACTTTCAAATATTCCTGATAAAAAGGTCAGAATTGAACAGAAAATTTGATCTTCAGCTACAAGACTCAAGAAAGGCATAAAAAGGTAAATGGAAAGAAAAAAAATGTTAGTAAGACCTAAAATGTTTTATTGTAACTCTTGAGAACTGCATTTCTATTAGGACAATTGAAAGAAATATACTTAGAGAGTGAGAGTATAAATCAATCTGATGTGATGATATTTAAAAAACCAATTAAACAAAAAAGTATTGTATTTGGAGAAGAAGGGGGGAGGTATAAGAGGGCAAATCACATTACATGAAGAGCACAAAGGACCTATTATAGAAAAAAGAGAGGGTGTGAACATTGACTGAAACTTCCCTCTCAGAGGGAATAACATACATTTCTAATTGGGCTTAGAATTTATCTTACTCTACAGGGAAGGGGGAAGAAAGAAGGAAGGACTGATAAAATGGAGGGCAGAGGTAGGAAGAGAAAGGGGAAATAAAGAGGAATGAGGGGCTGATAGAAGGGAGGATAGATTGAGGCAGGTGATGGCCAAAAGCAAAATACTTATGAGAAGGGATAGGATAAAAGAAGAGAGAAAAATATAAATAGGGAAAAATAGGATGAAGGGAAATGCAGAGCTACTAATCATTACTTGAATATGAATGGGATAAACTTTCCCATAAAACAGATGTGGATAGCAGAGTGGATTAAAAACTAGAATCCTACAAAATATTGTTTACAAGAAACACATTTGAAGTAGATACACATAGAGGAAAGATAAAAGACTAAAGCAGAATATATTATGGTTCAACTGAAGCAAAAAAAAGCAGGGGTAGCAATCCTGATCTCAGATAAAGCAAAAGCAAAAAATAGACCTAATTAAAAGAGATAAGGAAGGAAACTACATTTTGCTAAAAGATATCATAGACAATGAAGTAATATTAATATTAAATATAAAATATATATGCATCAAGTGGTATAGTATTCAAATCCTTAAAGGAGAAATCAAGTGAGTTACAAGAAATAAACAGTAAAACTGTATTTGAAGGGACTTTTACCTCCCTGTCTCAGAATTGAATAAATGATAGAAGTGACCAGAATTTTAGAAAAGTTGAATATGATAGACCTCTGGAAAAAATTGAATGGGGGGGGGGTAGGGGATATTTAAAAAAAATGTAATAAAGGGCCATGGGAAAATAGACTAAAAATTAATTAGACTTTAAATAACCCAATACTAAAGATAGAGTGTATCAATGAATACTAGACACAATCATTAAATTTATCCAAGAGAATGGCAACAATAAAACTATATCAAAATTTATAAGATGAAGCCAAAATATTTCTTGGGAGAAATTTTATGTCTCTAAATGCATACATGAATAAAATAGAGAAAGAAGGGATCAATGAATTGGACATGCAACTAAAAAAATAGCAAAAGAACAAATTCAAAATTCCCAATTAAATAACAAATTAGAAATCTTGAGAATCAGAGGAGAAATTAATAAAATTGAAAGTAAGAAGACTATTGAACTAGTAAATAAACCTAAGTTTTATGAAAAAAACACAACAAAATAGATAAATCTAAAGAACAGAACCAAATTTCCAGTATCAAAAGTGAAGAGGAATTATAGCAATAATTCAGAACTATTTTGTCTCTTTGCCAATAAATCTCATAACCAAGTGATATGGATGAATAGTTACAAAAATATTAATTGTCCAGATAAAATAAAATAAAATAAAAATAAAATACTTCAGAAACCCCATTTCATAAGACTTTAAATAATCCATTAATGAACTCCCTAAGAAAATTCTACAGGGTCAGATGGATTCACAAATGAATTCTACCAAATATTTTACCAAACAATTAATTGCAATACTAAATAAACTATTTGGAAAAATAGGTGAAGAGGTTCCTTTTATGACACAAATTCCTTTTATGACACAAATATGGTGCTGATATCTAAACTAAGAAGAGCTAAATCTGAGAAAGAAAATTATAGTCCAATTTCTTTAATGAATTAAATTTTTTTTTAAATTTAAGGCAGTGGGGTTAAGTGAGTTGCCTAAGGTCATATAGCTAGGCAATTATTAAGTGTCTGAGGCCAGATTTGAACTTAAGTACTCCTGACTCCAAGGCTGGTGCTCTATCTACTGCACCACCTAGCTGTTCCCTCTAATAAATATTGATGCAAAATTTTTAAATAAAACATTACCAGAGATTACAGCAATTTATCACCAGAATAACATACTATGACCAGATGGGGTTTACATCAGGAATGCAGGGCTGATTCAATATTAGGAAAGCTATCAGCACAATTGATCATATCAATAAAAAATCAACCAAAATTATATTATCTCAATAGATGTCAAAAAAAGTTTTGATAAAATACAATACCAGACTTATTAAAAGCATTTGAATTTTTCCTTAAAATGGTAGGTAATATCTATCTAAAACCATCAGCAAACATTATCTGTAATGGGGCTAACCTAGAAGCCTTCCCAGGAAGATCAGGGGTGAAATAAGTATTCCAATTTTTACCACTATTCAATATTGTTCTATAAATCTTAGCTTTAACAATAAGAAAAGAAAAACAAATTAAAGGAATTAGAATAGACAATGAGGAAACAAAATGGTCTGTCACTCTTTGCAGATGATCTGATGGTATACTTAGAGAATCATAGAGAATCAATTGAAAAAACTACTTGAAACAATAAATTTAGCAAAATCATTAGCATTTCTGTATATTACCAACTAAGCCTAGCAGCAAGAGTTAGAAAGAGAAATTCCATTCAAAATAACTATAGTCACCATAACATGTTTGAGGCTGCCTGTCAATACAAACACAGGAACTATATGAATGCAATTACAAACCACTTTTTACACAAAGTCAGAGTGATTGAAAAAATATCAATTGTTCATGTGTAGGTAAAGCTAATATAATAAAAATGACAATTCTGTCTAAATTAATCTAGTTATTCAGGGTCATACCAATCAAGTTATCAAAAGTTATTTTATAGAGCTAGAAAAAATAATACCAGAATTTATCTGGAAGAACAAAAGATCAAAATGGCTAAAAAAATGCAAAGGATGGTGGCCTAGCCATACCAGATGTAAAACTATATTATAAAGTAGGAGTTGTAAAAGTATTTGTTACTACATTAAAAAAAGTGGTAGATCAATGGAATGTTAAATTCACAAGACACAGTAGTAAATAATTAAACTAATTTACTATTTGATAAAACTAAAGACTCCAGCTTCTTGGATAAGAACTCATTATTTGGCAAAAGCTTCTGGGAAAACTGTAAAATAATATGACAGAAGCTAGGTATAGATCATTATCCCATATAAACATATAGTTGAAATGGGTACGTGATTCAGACATAAAGGGTGATTCCACAAGCCATTTAGAGCCAGAAATCATTTATCTGTCACATCTATGAAGAGAAGAATTATGTATGATCAAAGAAAAGATAGAGGACATTATGAAATGCAAAATAGGTAATTTTGATTACATTAAATTGTAAAGTTTTACACAAACAAAACCAATGTAACCAAGATTAGATGGAAAGCAGAAAGTTGGGAAATAATTTTTATAGCCAGTGTTTCTGATTAAAGTCTCAGTTATATAGAGGATTGATAAGAAATTGATAAGAAAGCAAATCATCCCTCACTTGATAAATGATTAAAGGATATGACTAGGCCATTTTCAGATGTAGAAATTAAAGCTATCTCTATTCATATGAAAAAATGCTCTAAGTTACTATTAATTAGAGAGATGCAAATTAAAACAAGTTTGAGTTACTCCCTTACACCTATCAGACTAGCTAATATGACAGAAAAAGGAAACAATCAATGTTGGAGGGAATGTAGGAAAACAGATGGTGGAGTTGTGAACTGAAGCTAAAACTATGTATGCTCTTTTACCATTAGTAGGTCCATATCCCAAAGAGTTGACAAAAAAGGGGAAAAAGACCCACATGCACAAGAATATTCAGAGCAGTTTTTTGTTTTTGCCGCAAGGAATTGGAAATTGAAGGGATGCCTATCAATTGAGGAATGACTGAACAAGTTGTGGTGCATAAATATGATGGATTATTATTACTCTATAAGAAATGATGAACAAGTAGATTTCAGAAAAACCAGGAAAGATTTACATTCAACAACTGCTGTTGAATTAAATGAACAGAACTAAGAAAATATTGTACACTTTAATAGCAACATTGTGTGATGAACAAGTATAAGGGACTTCATTCTACTCAGTAATACAGTGATCAAAGACAATTCTAAAAAAATACTATCTCCATCCAGAGAAAGAACTATAGAATCTGAATGCAGGTCAAAGTATACTGTTTTCACTTTTCAAAATTTATTTTTTTCCCTTCTTGTGGCTTTTCCCTTTTTGTTCTGATTCTTTTTTCATAGCATGACTAATATGGAAATATGTATAACAGGATTGTACAAATATAACTTATATTAGGTTATTTGCTATCCTAATGTGGGGAGGGTGGGAGGGAGAAAAACTGAAAAAAATGAATGTTGAAAATTATCTTTATATATAATTAGAAAAATAAATGATTTTTTAAAAGTAGAGGATTAGATTTGGAGTCAGGAAAACCTGAGTTAAATTCCAATCTCATATGTTTACTAGCTTTGTGACCTTGTGCAAGTTACTTAACCTCTGATTGCTCAGTTTATTCATCTGTAAAATAAGGATAATAATAGCACCTACTTCCTCCCTAGATATTTTGAGGATAAAATGAGAAAGTACTATAAAAAGCTTTGTAAAATTTAAAGCCCTATATAAATGCTAACTAGCATCATCATTATCGTCATCATGCCTATGCTTTTTAAAATTTAGCATAAGTATGTTACAGTTTTTCAAAAATCTTTTCTGTATCAACATAAGCATGATTTTTGTTCTTGCTATTAATTCAATATATTATATTTATTATTTTTTCTTAGGTTGGACCAATCCTGAGTTCTTGACATAAATTTAACCTGGTCATAATATATCATCCTTAAATATATTTCTATTCTAAAATATACTATTCAATATTTTTATATCTATATTGGTTGAAGCTATTAGTCTTAAGTTTTCTTTCTTTGCTTTATCTTTCCATAGTCTATAGCTTAGCCTATATTTGTCACTTAGAAGGAATTTAGCAGCATTCCTTCTTTCTCTTTCTTTGCAAATAATTTATATAATTTTGGAGTTAATTGTTCCATGTGTCTGAAGTAACCTTCCACATCCACTTATTAAGGCATTCCAGTCATTTAACTGCAAAATTTATATTACTTGCAGTTAGCACAAGATACATATTCAGTGCTTTTTGAGTGACTAAATGGTGATGTGAGTAATAAATACTGAATATATTAGGATTCCTATTATTTTCTTGATAGAAAAATTCTACTAAATTGATTACCTCATTGTCATTTTTTGATATAAGTATTATTTCAATGATGTTCTCTGATTCATACTTTTTTTAGAATTATATCTCTTGGTTTACATTTAAATTTGAGAGCAACCACTCTTAGCAAAGGATCTTATTTCATGCCAGATAAGGATTTGTTTCATGAATTAGAAATGTTTAACCTGGAGAAAATTAGTTAGGGGTAACTAGGTGGCATGGTGGAGAAGAATACCAGACCTGGCATCAGGAAGACCTGAGTTCAAGTGCAGATTTAGATGCTTATTAATTGTGTGATCTTGGGCAAGTCATCAAAAACCTTAGTTTCCTCATCTATTAGATGAGACTAGCTATTATTATTATTATTATTATTATTATTATTATTATTATTATTATTATTACTATTACTATTACTATTACTATTATTATTTAAAGGGGATCTTATAGCTAACTTCAAGAGGTTGAATAACTATCAAATATAAGAGAGATTGTTCTCCTTGGCCCCAGAGGTCAGAATTAGCAACAGTGGGTGGAAGTTAAAAGTAAGTAAATTTAGATTTCATGAAGGAAAAAATAACTTCCCTTGTATAAATTTCTCTTTTTTAATCTCTTTTCTCCAATCACAATGCTATCTTTCTAGTCTAGAACCTCTTTCATTTTTGCCTGGACTACTAAAATAGACTCCTAAATGATCTTCCTGCCTCAAGTCTCTCCCTCTTCAATCTGTCCTCTGTAAAGCTGTCAAAATGATTTTTTTCTAAAATCTAAGTCAGATTATCCCACTCCCACTTAAACTAGTGGTTCCCAAGTATCGCTAGAATGAAATAGCAAATTCTCTGCTTGAGATCCACAACATGCTGCCTTCTTACCTTTCTAGTCTTCTTATTATAAGTTTTTCCTCTGCATATAATCTGTGATTGATCCATACTTTTTGTTGTTTCTTGCAAACAACAATGCATTTACCATTTCCATGCCTTGTAATGGCTGTTTTCCTATATCTCATTTGCCATCTCTTGGAATCTCTGGTCATGAGGACTTTTCTGGTATCATGTCCTCCTTCTCAACTGTTTTAAAAATACCGATAAAAATACTAATACTATTACTAATAATTAGCATTTATATAGTTGGTATATATTTATATGTACTGGGCACTATAATATTTCACAAATATTATTTCCTTTGAACTTTATAAAAGTTCTGTGAGGTAGATCCTATTATCATCATCACCATCACCATTTATACAATAGGGGGTCTACTAAGGAGAAGAGAATGATTCTTTGAGGCTATCAGCTTGAGCCCTCACCTGTTTGCTTTCCCTTTTATATCAAAATTATCATTTCAGAATCACTTTAGTTGGCTAGCCTTAAGATTTTAGGAAAGGGTATTTATTAAGTCAGTATAGTAAGAAAAGTTTATATAAAATATCTCCCCCAAATCTATAACAAACTCTACAATTATATATAAATATATATATATATATATATATATATATATATATTCATATATATATATATATATGTATATATGTATATCCAGAGAGAGAGAGAAAGAGAGAGAGTGTGTCCAGAGGAAAGCGGGCTCAACCTTAATGAGTAGAGCTCTTAGTTGCTAGGAGGTTTTGTTTTTCTCCTACAATTTGGGAAGTATTTAAAAAATTCCTCTCAGGGATGGTATAATTTCTTTACTGAGTTCTCTGTCCTTGGTTTCCAGTGAATTTATCAATGTTGAGGTGAGCTGATATGGGGATGCTGCTAGGACTCTGATGGGAAATCCAATATCCTACAACCTCTATGCTGTTCTTTTCTTCCCCACTTTGGGAAGAAAGGAAACTACCTTAGGATCAGAACTAGAGAGCAGAGAGAGGAAGAATGCTAATTAACCTTATTGAGCCATATACACTTGGCCCAAGATCATCTATTAAAAGGCATTGGGCTCTCAGAACATTACAGAACTTCTCCAAGTCACTAAAGAAAATATATAAGACTGGAACTATGGAATTTGGTGAATATATCCCAATAGATTTATTGAGCAGAGTTAAGATTAATTTTGGGGGAGGGAAAGGGTAAAATAGGGCTCAATTGATTATTCCAATTCACTTAAAAATCATTACCTTTTCTAGGTAAGAAAACTACTTGGAAAGATCAAAATTTGAAAATGAGGTTCTGATTAGAACTCCTTGAATCAAGCAAAGATATTGTGTGAGAAATTTGGTTATGACCTATCTCAGAAGATAGATTCTGAGTCTGGAAACAGAAGAAAAGTAGGAAAGTTAATACAGAGTTAAACCAGAGAGAACCAGAAAACCGTGAGAAGCTAGCAAAAGGATAAAGAAAAAAGTAGGACCAAACTGTGGCCAAGAAGGGACACATTTTGGACCACTGGCTTTCTAGGTATCTTGGAATAGAAGACTTGGGCTAATGCCAACAGATCATACTCATTTACTCAAGGATTAAGGGAAGTAGCAAGAAAAAAAAAGTCTGATGTTTTCCCAACTTCCCCTCTTGGTGCCTCTATTTCCACAGACCCTGTAATATAATCTTCTGCTTCATTACCCAAACTTTTCTGGCAACCCAAATCTTGCCTCAACCACAAAGAAGCTAGTGGTTAACTAGATATAGAAATAAATGTAAATTAAAATAGAGAGCCAAACCTCTGCCTAATTGTGAGGAATTTTCCAACTTGGAACTTGGAGCAATTGTGATGGTGCTCATGCATTTTCATCTAGAATAAATTTCCTCAAACGATAGAGGAAGGAATCTAGTAGACTTTGGGGGCCATTATATTGTCCTTAAGCTTAAAAACAATGTAATTATTATAACTGGATATTATGCTATTTATGTGCATATTGTCCTAGAATGCAAACTTCTTGAAGACAGTGACTGTTACACTTTTATCTCTCTATCCCTGGGTCTAGCAATAGTAGGAAATTAAATGTCTTTGAGAAGATGATGATGATGATCACAATAACCAGTACTTTATAATAATATTATAGCACTTTAAGATTTGCAAATCACTGTATATAGATTACCTCATGAGGATTATGATGATGATGATGATATCAAAGATAATGATGATAAGGGTTTGACTTAGAACCATTCCAAAGTGGAATAGGATGTCTCAGAAGGTTATGAGTTCTGCCTCAATGCAGGTCATTAAACAGAGGTTAGACAAATGTTTATTGAGTAAGTTGCAGAGAGGTTTCATTTTTAAGTATGTTCTGGTCTAGATAACAACAGAGATCCCTTCTAGGTCTGAAAGTCTATGACTCTGTGACCCGGATTTACAACCTATGTCACCTTGTACAAATGATTTCACTGCCTCTTTGAACATCTACATCTTTACCTGTAAAATGAAAGAGTTGAATCAAATGATTTCTAAGGTCCCTTCTAGTTCTAAGTGGAGTAATCCTAGGTTCCTATGTAATGGGAAAAGATGGGATTATCAAGAAAGCATTTAGTGGAATTGTGGGATCAGGAAAAGGGTGACAGGAAGAGAAGAGGGGAAAGTGAAGAAAACCTAAGAAGGGCTGGTTGAGACCAGAGGCTCAGCTATAAAGAAATTAGATATGTACTTTGTACTTAGAATAAAAAAAGTGGCTAATTAGGGACTATGAGAAGATGGACAAACCAAGTACTGCACTGGTTATCCACAGAATGTAAAAGTATCTGAAAAGGTTTAGACTAAGTAGACATTAGAAAGAAATAATAGATCTTTAAATGGATGACTATCCTAACATGAATTTTGTGGTTAAATGAGTGGGTTACCTTAATAAATGAACACAGGAGGCTAAAGAAGGTCACTTATATAAAGGTTGTAGTTTTGATGGAGCTGGATTCAATTTAAATGAATAAATATCTTTGCTAAGTGCAAAGACAAAAGAAGAAAGATGAAAGGCTTTATATTCAAGGAGCTTGCTGTTATTCATCCTTCATTTTTGAAAAGGACCAATGATATCATAGGTGATGTCTTCCTTGGTGTGAATTGGATTTAAGTAAGACAATGTTGTATAAAGTTGTTAGTCTTTCTCCTCCAGAGTCTTTGAAGTCCAGTGTCAGGGCAAAAGTCTAAATAAATGCAATACAATTTGAAGAGAGAGAAAACTAAGGAAAAACTAGGATATCAAGAAATAATTCACATAAGTAGAGTTCTGAAGAATTATAAGCAGTGAAAGTGAGGAGGGAATGCAGATCACATATTTGAAAAACTATTTAAAGGAATAGAAATGAAACATGGAAAGTACGATCCAGAGCAGTTTGGCTGGATTGTAGAGTGTGTCAAAGGAAATAATGTGAAATAAGTATGGAAAGATAGACTGAAGTCATACTATGAAGGTCTTTAAATGTTAAGCTAATAAGTTTATGTTTTATCCTAAAACCAGTGATGATTCCTGAGTAAGGGAAGTGACATGCTCTAAAGAGGTTATTTTGGCAGGGGTGGGGAGGATGGATTCCAGGCAGGGCAGGGGAGCTGGGAGCTGGGAAACAGGAAGTAAGACCATGCATTAGATGTCTATTATAATTGTTTCAATGAGAGGTGATGAGGGGTTGAAGCAGGGTGGTTGGTAGAGGGGGAGAGAGAGGTGGGGACAAGGATGAGAGATACTCTGGGAATAAATTCAACAAGACTTGGCTATTGATTTTTTTTTTATGTGAGGAAGGAAGGAATAATGAAAAGGGAAGAGTCATGGGATTCTAAGAAACCCAGGTGACTGGAAGGATAATGGTGGCTTTAATAGAGATACAGAAATTTAAGGAAGATACAGGTTTTTAGGGGAGAAGATAATGAGTTCTGTTTTGGATATGCTGAATCCACAGGAATTCTTATTAACTGACCATAATATCAGCTGGTAATGATTGGGGCAAAAAGTACCTAAAAAGGTACAAAATAGAATGTTGCCCAAGAAAAAAGGAAAAAATAAACTTTTTCAAGAGGTAGAGCAAAAGTATTATCTTCCCTAGAGAAAAAGATTTAAATAGACTCAAAATTTAGTTAAAACCAACTGGAAGTCAGAAGTGAGACAAAGCATTTCTTTGCCCTAGGCAAAGTTTGAAAAATCTTTCTCCCTGCATTTTAAAATTGTTCCCCCTGGACTTTATTGTCCACCTGAGAGTTTGAGATGTCACTGAGGCAGAGACACCTTGATATATCACAAAATAAAAATCTATATACTATAGAAGGTGGAAATTTTCTGGAGTCAAAAATGTGTGTATTTGAGAAAACAATCTTCCACTAGAAGATATATTGCAGATTCTTCCTTGGGACCTGCATGTACTATTAAGGTTCTTAAAGCTTTGTCAACAGAGTGAGATCTGGTTGTTGTTGTTTAATCATTCAGTTGTATCTGACTCTTGATAGATGCTGGAGTGGTTTGTCATTCCCTTCTCTAATTCATTTCAGTTGAGGAACTGAGGCAAATAGGGTTAAGTGACTTGTCCAAGGTCACATAGCTATAAGGGTCTTAGACCAGATTTGAAATCAAGTTTTCCTGACTCCAGACCTGCTGAGCCCCTGTGAGATCTGGTAGGCCTCATCAAATCGGAAAGGCTACTAGAATAGACTGTATCCTGTTATCCAAGCACCAATCTATATTTAGAAAGCCTGAAAACCACTTAATGATTTGGGGAGCAATATTGACTCATGAGATGGGGCAGATTGCAGTGGAAAGAACACTAAATTTCAAGAAATGGCAACTGAGCTTGAATGTCTCTGCAGTCGTATAACAGAGTTATAACTTATAACTTCAGTTCACTGGGTCTTGGTATACTCATCTGTAAAATTTTGAACTAGATGGGCTCTAAGGCCTCTTCCAGATCTAGATTTTTGATCCTATCTTCCTACCTTGTAAAGACTAGCTTAAGGTGATCTGCATTGAGGAGGGGGTGCTTACATTGATAAAGTAATACATTACTGAAGTATTGAGATAGTGGAAAAGGGCATTATATAGAAATTCTCCCTTGAATCTAGAATCATTCTTGTTATTCATTACCCTGGCTCCCATGGAAGCTGTCTGTTTGGAGTACTCCTTGAAGAGTTAGCACACAGAATCAAGAGAATATTACATAAGTAACAGCAATATTGTTTTAAGAATGACTTTGAGTGATTAAGTCATTTTGATGATTATAAATACAAAAAATAAAAGGGCATAGGAAGAGAAACACCATTTGCATCTAGAGAAAGAACTGATAAATAGAAGTATGTACAGAATAACATCTATATTTATACACGTGTATATGTGTCTAATGATAGCCATCTCTAGGGTGGGTAGAGGAAGAAAAAAAGGAAAAAAGAAACTTACATAGTAACTTTGTTGTCTGTTTGGAGGGAATAGCATAGTAGATTTGCAGTTTCATATGCAATTAGGGAGAACTTGTAAAGTAAATGGGAAACTCTTGACATACAAAAGGGAACATCACAGCCAATAATATTGTTTATCAAATCCTCAAAGGGATATGTGATCTTTTCACATTTGAAAATTCCCTCAAATGATGCAGATCACATTAGATTTTGTGATGTGTCTATGTGCTTTCACAAATTCCTTCTAATGTGGGGTAGGCCTTCCTTCTTGTCTCCTGATATCATGAGGACATCTACAGGTGGCTGTCTACTTGCCATCCCTTGTTATTTTATATGACAAATGCAACTACTCTTCCTCTCATATGCCTCTAAAATGACATCTTTTACTTTTCTTTTTTTTTTTGATTTTTCAAGGCAATGGGGTTAAGTGGCTTGCCCAAGGCCACAACAGCTAGGTAATTAAGTGTCTGAGGTTGGATTTGAACTCAGGTACTCCTGACTCCAAGGCCAGTGCTCTATGCACTACGCCACCTAGCCACCCCATCTTTTACTTCTCATCTTAGTTCCTCGTTTTTATCATGGCATATAGATTGTAACCTTCTCACACCTACCAATCATTTTTCCATTGCTCTCAGAGTTATTTATTTTTAATCCTTTGGAGGCTGTTAAGTACATGAATTGAAAGCTAACTGAATTCATCTCCAAGAAAGAAATCTGGGCTCTCTGGGTTGGGGAGATGTGGGTAAATGAAAAATAATCAAAACTTTCTATGACTAGACTTGATGGCAAATGAAGGAATGCAGGAGTAACTATCTAAACAAACTGTTTTTACAATTTACCTTGAATACTAATACTTAACCCAATGAGTTCTCTGATTATGGTCATTTGATATGTTGAATTATATTAAAATGATATGGAATCAAAAGCAGAATTGTTATGTTATATTTATGTAATACAGATTTACAGCATCACGTATCATCTTTTTTTCTTTTCTACTTTGTATATGGAAATTCTTATCTTGTTTGCTAAGTTCAGAATAAATCAAATAAAAGAAATTTAAAAGAAATGTCATATTGTGTTTCCAATGCACTAGCATAACAATCTAAATTCATTGAATTTGCAATTTTATTTGACATTTTTTATGGATCAGTACTACAGGTGTTATTGTGTTTCAATGCCCTTACAAGTTCACTAAGATCTCAAGGCACTGGATTTTGTAAGAATTGATGGTTTACTATGTGACCCCACCCTCCCCAAATCTAATTCAATCTGTAACAAGGACCTTGGAACTGGAATTAGGGAAAACATCTAGTTCTCTTTTGACCCAGTAGGTGATGAACGTCACCAATGTCTTTGACAACTTGCCCAGTAACTGATATCTATGGTCCAGCAAGAAAATTAATTTCATAAACAGTTTTGAAAGGGAAATGAGAAGACCTAAATCCTTTATTTGCTCAGTCACTAACTTTCTATGTGGCCTTGGGCAAGTCATTCAAACACTCAATTTCCTCATGTGGAAAATGAGGCTTTTGGAGTAGATAACCTTTGAGGTTCCTTCCAGATCTCATTCTATGATTCCAAGAGCCACAAAAACCAATCTCATTATTTCATTTCTATACCTTTTACACTCATGATTGAACTTAAAACAAATTAAATATTTTGTTTGAAATATAATATTGGATATTAATAACAACAACCAAACTTGCTCAAAAATAATTTATGCTAAAATTAATTAGTTTTCATGCACAAAGTCTCATAACTTTTTTCCCGTCACTCTCTAAGTTCTCATCAATATTCTTTCATTTTTCTTTCTATGATTGAAGTCAGTTCTTGTTCTTTGAGGTAGTTCTTATCTTTCTGTACCTCTGGGCTCTATCTCAGGAAATACAAGCTCATAGCTGAGAGTAGAACCAACCTTGAGCAGTAGACTGAATAAGTGGTCACCTACCAGCTTGTTAGAATTCAAAGGAAAGGAGAAAGATCTCTTGACCTCCCAAATATCTATCTCACTAGCATGCTAATGCCTGAAATTCCTTCAGTAGAGGACAATGCAAAATGCCTGAAATTCCTTCAATAGAGGACAATGAAATTCTAGGAGATAAGACTTAAAATGCAGATGGTCTGTGGATGGGGGTGGAGGTGGATATAACTTACTCTTAAATACTCCATAGGACCAATATAAACTAAGTGTAAATAACTGATGTCAGACCTTTTCCTAAGAGAAAGTTTTTAAATAGGGGAGAATATTGGGTTCTTGAAGTGGGTTAACACAGAAGCATTGTGAAGAAAGGTTGAAGTTCTGGCCGCCTAAAGAGGGAGAGGGGTCAGCAGAATTAGAAGCAGAAGATGAATATATAAGGCTAAAAAAAAATTGGTATTTGGTGCCTGAAGGAAATTACTTACTTGAGGCAGCTAAATGGTGTGGTGAGTTGCATGCTGAACCTAACTAAAGTCAGGAAAACTTGTTCAAATATAGCCTCAGATACTTATTAACCCTGGGCAAGTCACTTAATCTCTATTTACCTCAGTTTCCTCAGCTGTATAATAGGGATTTAAAAACATAACCTATCTTTCAGAATTGTTATGAGGATCAAATGAGGTAATATTTGTAAAATGTTTACAGTAAGGTTGGTTAGTGAATGCAAAATCATAATTGGCAAAAAGTTTAGAGTTATTGACTCAGTTCAATTCAACATTTATTAAGCTTACTATATGTAAGACATATAGGAATATAAACAAAAACAGTGAAGTTGGTATTCTATTGGAGATCATATAGGTAAGTAAATGCAAGTATTTACAAAGTAATTTGGGGATTAGGATGGAGGGGATCCCAATCACTGATGTGGGGTGGAGAATTAAGAAAGACTTGAGGTGGTGTTTCAACTGAGCCCAGAATTCCAAAAGGTAGAGCTGAGGAAAGAGAACATTCCTGGCATGGGAACCTCTGTTCAGAGACTGGAGATGAAATGTTGTGGAGGGAGAACAGCAAACTGACCACTGTGTTGTTGTTTTTTGGAGGGGGGACAAGGCAATGGGGTTAAGTGACTTGCCCCAAGTCACACAACTAGGAAATCAATAAATGTCGGAGGTCACATTTGAACTCAGGTCCTCCAGATTCCAGGGCTGGTGCTCTATCCACTGCATCACCAACTTTGGTTGGAATGTGGTGTGTGAGGTAACAACATTTCTGCCATCCACTTGGACTTCCTCTCTCTCTGTCAGTTCTAGGATGGTCAGAGATTTATAGCTTGAAAGGATTTTAGAGGTCATCTAGTCCTCAAACTTCATTGTAAGTTGAGGAAATGATATCAAGATTTGAATCCAGGCTCTCTCACTCTAATTTCAGCAGTCTTTCCATTGGTCAACTTTTCCCTAAATTTGCTATTTTCAATATTCCAAGTTTTCTGCTCTTCTGATTAAATAACCATTTGAATTACATTAAAGCTTATTAACTACTTCACCTAAATTAAGCATTAATCAATCTTTTAAAAATTTATTTGTTTATTTTATTTTTAATTCATGGGATAAAACAATCATTTCCCTAACATCATATATAAAAAAAAGATTTCACATAAAACTTGTAAATATTATGTACAACTTGCTTTTCCTTTTAAATATACAAAATTATCATGTAAATTTTTTTCTTTCCCCCTTTTTTTCTTACTTCTTATACCCCTAGAGATGGCTACCTTTACATACAAATTAAATCATCCTATACATACTTCTGTTTATCAGTCTTTAGTACTTTGTAACTTCTGGTTGCCTCTAATCTAGGAATGAATCAATCAATAATTCAAATCAAAAGGTGATGAAGATATAAAGACAAAAGTGAAGTAATCTTTGCCTTCAAGTAGCTTACAATATAGCCAAGGGAGATATCATATACATATATAGATATATGTAAAATAGATACAGGCAATTTTGGGCAAAAACATCAATAGATGGGGCGGCTAGGTGGCATAGTGGATAAAGCACCAGCCCTGGAGTCAGGAGTACCTGGGTTCAAATCTGGTCTCAGACACTTAATAATTACCTAGCCCGGTGGCCTTGGGCAACCCACTTAACCCAGTTTGCCTTACAAAAACCTAAAAAAAACCCCATCAATAGTTGATGGAAGTTGGGAAAAAACTTCATATGTTAAATGGCACTTAACTTAAGCCATAAAAAAGTTAGGGATTCTAAAAATTGGAGATAAGGGTCAGACTGAAATAGAGCAGGATCAGATTAAGTAGGAGGATAACCAAGAGAGAACAGAATCATGAGAATCCAGAGAAGAAAAATGAATTGAGTCTTAGAATTGGCCTCTAAGTTGTTAACAATGCAAAAATGTCAAGAACAACAATGACTGATAAAAGCTATCAATGGAGATCAATGGTAAGGCAATGGCAAATTTGAAGAAAGTGGTTTCAACTGAGTATGGATTTGGAAGCAAGATTGACAAGGATTTAAAAGAGAGTGAGGGAAGAAAAAATGTAAGCAGCTTTTTCTCAGGGCTTGACTGAGAAAAGAAAATTAGACAAAGGAAGATAACTTTAAGGTGATGGTAGGGTCTACAAAGTGATTTTTTAAGGATAAGGAATACTTGAACACATTATTAGTTAGCAGAGAAAGAATATATAGGGAAACACCGAAAATGAGGGATATGGGGATTATTGTGGGGGCAATCTGCTGAAAGAGAAGGGATAGGATGGGATAAAGAATACCTGTAGAGGGATGAGAGGAGAATGGTCATCTTTTCATTATGAAGTAGAGGAAATACTAGACCAAGGAAAATGTTATGCCAAAATTATTTCCTTCTGTGCTGGCTTTGCATATCTTGGGCCTGATTACCAGCCTATTTTTATTTAGATAAATAGTTCCCATTGTAGGCCACCTAAAAATCATACAGCAAAGACTATTCGACCAAAAGAGGTACTGAGATGTAAATATCTCAGCTCCTTTCCCAAATTCACCTGAAGGACTATCACAGGGGAAGGGATACTAAAATATTAATCCACTGAGATAAAAAGAATTACCTTAACTCTATTCCCTAATTCGTCTCTCACTTCTTTCCCCTGTATAAACCTGGTTTTATTCCCTGCTGATTGCTGTTGTTATCAGCCCAGCTGCAAATACCATGCAACTGTCCCTAATTTCCCTTCTTTAGGCTACTCTTCCTCTTTATGCTACTCTGCTGAAGGCTGCTGCTGTCAGCCCAGTTGCAATGTTTTTATAACTGTCCGTAATTTTTCTCTTATGCTGCTCTTACTTATCCCCTTATCAGCCAATTCTACCAACCTTCTTTATTTACTTAGCTAAATTTCCAATACTGTTTAATACTTTTACTTTATTACTCTAACAGAATAAACATTTTTCTTGTCCTTAAATACTTCTGGATCAAGAGTTAATCTTTTGTGAATTTGTTTGCACATTCTCAAACTCAAGACCACACCCCAATATTTTCCCCTTCAATAAATTAGATTTTTGTCAAAAGGTATTAGAGGGAAGGATTAAGTCAAGAGGAAGTAAAATGAAGAGAAAGGAAGAAGTGAGAGCTCACAACAAATGCCCTCTAAGGAAAGTAGCTCTACTCTCAATACTTAATTCTGCACTGTCATTAGTGATATAGAAGTAGAAAACCAGATTTAAATGACTCGAATAGGTCCTTTGGGAAAACTTAAAAGACTAGACCAGATTTCTAGTTCTTAACAAAAAAAATAAAGTTATACAAAATGGTACCCATGTTCATTCTTCTAGATGGCAGTTGGACAGGTAAAAAATATCTCTGTTTAGTAATGAAGTTAATTTGCTAGTAGTTTTTACCAACTCTGAAAGAATGGAGCAAAAATCAGACTTAACTTTATGAAGGAAGGAGGGAAAACAGTATTCTTCTCTTCCTGAGTTTAGTAAAACTGCTCTAGATTGTTCTCTATAGTGATTCTCTCCCTTCCTATTTTACCTTCTTATCTCTGTTTTTTAACTTTGCTTAGGTTTGAGGATTGGAGGTAAATAAAGGCAGGGGATGGATTTGAGTGCAATGTAGTCAGGTTTGGTTTGAAAAGAAGGTGGAGAAGTGAAAGAAAAATATCCTTTCTTCTTCCCTTCCCTCCTCTTCAGCCATACCCTACTGTTTTTGTCCTTCAAATCTTAAATAAAAAAAACTTACAGAAACTGAGAGTTCCTTCTAGCCCTCTTCAAATCCTTGACATTATATGACAAAATTCTCCCTTTAAAGCCAAAATCAGAATGTATTCATTGATCAGCACTGAAGAGCTTGATGCAACTTTTGGGCTAAAAGAATAAAGCTAGAGTAATGAATCAGAAAGAGCATTAACCTGGCAATCTGTTGATCTGAGTTTGAAATTCTGCTCTATCACTGTGATGTTCGGAAAAGTCAAAACCTTTCAGTTCCTGTTTCCTAATAATAATAATCTGCCTTTTAAAATTGTTTCTTCATGAACCTATGAGGTAGTTAGTGTAAGCATTATCATTAGTTATAAAATAGGAACCTGAGGCTCATGGTATAACTTTTTTTTTCTTTGGTTTTTGCAAGGCAATGGGGTAAAGCCTAAGATCACACAGCTAGTTAATTATTAAGTATCTGATGTCGGATTTGAACTCAGGTCCTCCTGACTCCAGGGTCCGTGCTCTATCCTGCACTACCCAATTGTCCTTTCATGGTTTAACTTACCTATGATATGACAACTAGTAAGTATTGAAGTTTGGATTGAAAGTCAGATCTCTTGACTCTAATCCTGCCCCATTTCATTACACTGACTTCATGACCCTTTATTTGTATCTTGAGTTTGCCTGGGGCTGGGAAGGGACAGGAGATCCCTAGGATCCTAGGATCTGGGATTCTATAGCTCTATGACTCTTGAATCCTTGATCAATATTTGTCTCCCTTCTTTTTACAGATGAGGAAATAGATCTAAAGAAGGCACAACTATAGTTGCCAAGAAGCACTGGAAGAATACTTTAAGGATAGATAATCACATTGCTGTTATGGCTAATGAGGAGCATCAGCAAAATGAACCTGATAGACAACAATCAGAAATTCAATAGTTTTTGTTTTGTTTTACTGTTACTATTGTTTTAGATCAAATACACAGAAAACTATGCTTCTAAGAAGCAGCCTTTGCATATATATTGCAAACAAAAGATAGCTTTTGAAGGTATATGGTATAGAAAAGGTTGGTCATTATAAGCCAATTATTGTTAGGTTGGTAGAATCTTCTTTCATGAACAATTGAATATTTTGTCAAAAATTTAGAATTGTTAAAATCAAGTTTGGCTGGCCAATCACTACAGTAAGCCAAAGAGCCAGCTAAAATTGAAAGTGATGCAGGAGAAGATTCTATTCTGCTGGCCATAGTGATATATACTTGTCATCTCCTGCTCCTCAGGAGGCAGAGCCTGGTGGAGCATTTCATTTGGGGAGCACTTAGGTTGGAGATTCAAGGATGATGAAATGGTGCCTGCACTAAGTCTGGCCTCAATATTATGAGCCCCAAGGAGGGGGAGCCACCAGGCTGCATAAGGATAGGGGGAATGGTCTAGGTTGGAAACAGAGCAGGTCAAAACTTTCTAGTCCATTGGCAATGGGGTGTGTTCTAAATGGCTGCAGTACTTCCAGCCTGGGCTAGAGAGGGAGACCCAGTCACAAACAAACACACAAACTTAAGAAAATCCCCAACAATGAACAAACCAACCTTCTCTCACCCCCACTCCCCAAAACAAAACACAAAACCAGAAGATTCTGTTCTGAACATTAATTGAATAAGAGATAACTCACAACTTTAAATTTGGATATTTTTCAACTCTAAAACTTATCCTAGGATCATATCTAGCAAATATAGAATTTGTTAATATCCTAAACATGGTAGAACATAAAAAAACTAATATAGATAATGTTAAGATTGGCAGATTCAATGATAAGCCTGTAATGCAAGTCATAATCTTTCTTTTTTTTTGCCCTTAACTATTTTTTCTGGTCAGTTTTTAAAAATATTTAATTAAAAACCAAAAATTATCCTCTTTTAGGAGAATATACTTCTGGAACCATAGCACTTGCCCAAGAAATCAGACCTATCTAAATCATAGAGCAAATAATTTTAGAATGGAAAGGAGAAATCATCTAATCTGACACCTATGAACTAATTGATTCTTTTGTAATCTTATGTATTTTATTTGATACATTTAGAAATATTATTCTGAGGGGTGGCTAGGTGGTGAAATGGATAAAGCACCGGCCCTGGAGTCAGGAGTACCTGGGTTCAAATCCGGTCTCAGACACTTGATAATTACCTAGCCACTTAACCCCATTTGCCTTGCAAAAACCTTAAAAAAAAATATTATTCTGAGAAGGAATTCATAGGTTTCATCAGATAACCAAAGGGATTCATGAAACAAAAAAAAAGTTAATGACATTTGATCTGGTCTAACATCTTCATTTCACAGAAGAAGAAAGGGATGCTTCCAGAGGATTTAGTAGTTTTCTTATCATTGCACAGTTCCTTAGTAATAGAGGCGCTACAGGATTCAGGTTTTCTGACTCCCAATTCACTGCTTTTTCCTACTTCATAATACTCACTAATTCAACTTGATGACTATTTATATGTAATGTTCTGTACCTCACATTTTATGTAAAACTTTAAGCTCTTGAAGCCCTTTTTCCTCCTTTAATTCCCAAAATAACACAGTCAAGTTAGATACCCTATTATCTTCATTTTGGGGATGAAGGAGGCCTGGCAGAGTGGATAGAGAGTGGACCTTAGAGTCTAGAGCACCTCAGTTCAAGTCCCAACCCTGACTCATACTGTCTGAGTGACCTTGACCAAATTACTTAATCTCTTAACACTCTAATTTTAACTCTCTGAGACCATAAAATGAAAAGAAAGTGCTGATCTCCTTTAATAGTAGAAGAGGAAGGAACCTTCTATTATTCACTTGGAGGTGAAGAATTTTAATTAACTTTAATTAGCTCATTCTATTTTTTTCTCTTCTTATCAATATACATATATTGATATACATATATTGATCAATATACATTTATTACATGCCTACTCTGTGACAGACTCTGTGCTATAAGAACTTACAATTGAATGGGGGAACAACAAGAAAAATAGCAAAGCAAGCTATTTATAGGAAAAAATAGGAAATTAACAGAGGGAAGGCACTAGAATTAAGAGGAATTGGAAAAACCTTTTTTTGCAAGAGATGAGATTTTAATTTGGGACTTAAAAAAAGTCAGGGTTCAGAATTTCTGAGCATCAAAATATATGTATATATATTTTAAGTGAAAGTCAGTAGCACTTTTTTGATGTAATATTTCATTAAACAAAGTCCTATTGGTTCAGTTGTTTGGCTAGAACCTTGCATAGCTTAATATATATAAATTAGACATATTCCTTTCTTTTTTCACTTAAATCATAACTGACCTTAAGCAAGTTAAGACCTCCTAGATGGGTACAGTTATGTTCCATAATCCTTTCATTTATCTCTGCTTTGCTGACACATTTTTAGAAACCTTACTGTATTAACATCACTTTCATTAGGTTAGCTATCATATCAGTTCCATGTTATTTTCAAAGGTTTTCATTGTTCATAACAATGAATTAACACTACCTGTTTTTGAAATACATCGCCTCTCTCTAAGGTTGTTAACTACTTAGGGACAGAAAACTCATTTGCATTTCTCTATGACTTAGACCTTACCTACCATTTTTATTTTTTTAGACTGTATTCATAGTATGTATAGAGAACTCCCCTTACTTATGCAGATCTTCACCAGTTAAACAGCTCATAGTCTTTGGGAGTTGTCTGGGTGAGTAAGGGGTTAAATGATTTGCCAGGGCTCATAAAACCAATTATTTGTCAGAGACAGAGTTTATGTCTGTGTCCCTTTAAGCTGACTCTATCCACTCTGCTGTATTGCTTTAGCATATTCTCCTGTCAACAGTTGGTACCTCAATAAATGTTTGATGATGTGATGATGTTGATGAATACCATTAAAATGGTGGCAACTGATTATACAATGAGGTTCTTGAAAGAGGACTTCCTAGAGTCTTAAGGACCTATGGTGAATACATGGGCATGTCCTTAGTAAGAATGGTTGCTTCCCCTGTGTTGCCTCTCTAGAAATGCTCTGTGGGTCACATCGAATTTCCTTTGGTTGTAGCTAGCTGCGTTTAAAAATGGCAATAAGGGGACTACAGCATCAGGGTATGGAATGTGGGTGGTCTTTGGGCTGTGAAAGTGCCCCGACTGTTAACAAGTTATGAACCAACCTTGTGGGCAAAACACACAATCTATAAATCCTTAAAGACTCTGGTTTCAGACTCCAGGCGACCTCACCCTCTCCATCAAGTTCTTTTTTTTCCTTTTCCCATCTTCCAGAGAGCAATGACTTGATGCTATTAAATGGAAGTTTTCCCTAATTAGAATCATCCCCTCTGTGACTACCTAGTTCAGGCAAATCCCTAGAGGAGCCAGTGAGGATTGGTAGTGTAGTGGAGACAGCTGCCTGGAGCAGAGCTGTTCCTCCCAACATCTCTCTAGGCTTGCTTGGCTTCGTTCCATCCTCCTCTTTCCTCCCCCTAAGATGTCTCTGCCCCCATGCTGGCTTCCCACTCTTCCCTCTTCTCCCACCCTCAGACTTCCTGCTAGTACTCCCCTGCCCTCGGTGGGGACAGGCAAAGCTTAGCCTGAGATATGATTTCCCCCTCCCCCACTCCCAAGTTCACCTGCTGTGGTTGGAGAAGGGAAAATCAGGCTGGAAAGAGATGGGGGCAGGGGGTGGGATGGGAAGGAAGGGAACAGAGTTGTAAAGTGACCTCCCTGGTGGTTCCTTCAGCCCTCCCTCCCCAGTTCCCAAAGGAGAAAAGAGAGGGAATCCATTCCCCCCCCCCAAGATGTGTGAGTAGTTTTCCTCTGAGCTATTTCTGCATATCAGAGAGAGTTTATTTATCTCATTAGATAAATCATTCAATTAAAAGCTGAGGAGATTTTTATTGGAGTTAAAATGCTGGGTGGCGGGAGGATTCCTCTTTCCATTTCCCTCCCCAGAGCTGAAATCAAGGTTCCAGGCAAATTGCTCTCCTGATTCAAAGATTGCTTTGTTCCAACAAAGAGAAAGAAAATTTTTTAGTTTTCCTGTAGTATTTTTAGGGGTGGTGTGGGTATAAATGAAGTTTGCATTTATCTTTATTAAGTAGATTTCCCCAAGAGTCTTTATCACCCCCATGATTTAACAACTAATATGCATATAGATATTGCAATCTCTCAGAACTGGACAGAACATAATGCAAACTCATCTTCTCGAAAGCTCCTAGTTACCATATGAACTACTGGCAACTCAGGGCATTGTCTCATCTCTCCTATGACCTTCTTTTGATGTGCTCAGTATCTTAGATGTGCTTCTATTGACATAAAGATGAGATAACATCTAAGGAAGAATCTGGCTCCTATATCGAATATTTATTTTCATCTTCCTCATTAAACAGCCATGGAGTTCAGGGGGAAGGAACATTGGCTTTGGAGTTTGAGGATCTGAGTCCCAATCCTGTCTCAGCCATTTTACCCCTGGGCAAATTGTTTCATCTTTATGGGTCTCAGTTTTCTTATCTGTGAAATGAGGGAGGTGACGGCATGACATGAAGTCCCTTCTGATTCTAAATCTCTGATTGACTAATCTATTTTTGCTTGGGTTAAGTTCTTTTTTTTTTTTTTGGTTTAGTTTTTCTTTTGGTAACTTTGGAGGGAGGATGGGAGGTATAGAATTATGGCAAGTCTGAGCCTTTCTCTGTTTCTGGCTATAGCTTTTGACTAGGTTGTTTTCATTTCTTGAGTTCTGTCCAAGATGCTGCTTTATTTAGATCAAACCCAAATTTCCTATTTGTTAGCTTTTTACTGACTTGGTGAAGTGGTCTCTACTATTTCATCTATTATGAATGATTTCTTCCATGTCAGCAAAGGCAAAAGGTCCTTCGTTAGTGGTTCCAGTTCTGTCAGTAGCCATTCCAGGGGTCCATCTGGTCTTGTAATTTATCGTAAAATTTACTGTGTGTAAACATTGCCTTTGCCTTTAAGGGAACAAATTCATCAAAACTTGGTTAACATTCAATCTCTCTCTCCCTCCCTCTCTCCCCCAACCCTCCCCCCCCCAGTTCCTCTAGCTAAACTCTCCTTTTGATAATATGAACATTGCTATACTGCTTCCTTGTATTTAAAGACTGACTACTTTATTTCTGGTTATTAAGATTCTCAGAACCTGAATTTGGAGGAGGGATGTGTTCCCTCTGAGATTCTTTGGATTTCTTCAAGGTTTATCTCAAGTGACATCTTCCTTAAGTAACCCTCTGGTCTTCCCTCAAATTCTTGTCTATAAACTTGTTCTTCTTTCCACCGGTGTAAGCTTCTTGAGATCAGGGATTGTTTCTCCCTCTCTCTGACTCTGTATCCCTAATGTCCAACTTTGATTATAAGTTGGATTTTTCAATATTTCTCTCACACAATCTTGTACAGAAATAGAATTCATCTGAAGGGAAGAACAAGTTATGGTTTGGCTTTGTTTTTTAAAGATTGACTTCTTGGATCTTTTCACATCAGTAACATTCCTGCCAATTAAAATCCATAATTCCACAATCCCTTCATGAGCAGGCTGTCTTCCAACAAAGATTTCTGGTGAAATCAAAGGGAGAATTCCTTTAGCAGCATCTACCTTAGAACTGTATTGCATGGCATGTATCCCAAGCATATTTCCCCTACTCTAGACTAAAGACTATATAGCTCAGTATTGCTATTACTTCTCTTTATTCCATCTTTCATCTAGTCAACCAAAAATCACTTATTAAGTTTCTGCTATGTTGTTCATTTCCTTTGTTTGTTATATTTCTAGCTGTTTTTTTTTTGTGATGGGGATTTAGACATCTCTCACTCAGCCATCCAGCTCGACCTTAAGTATTCATTATGAATGTAACATGGTTGAATTGGTCTATAAGGACCATTTCTTGTATCAGGTTCAGCTATTCCTTGCTTTATTTCAGTCAATCACATGGAAACTTGGGAGAGTAGCAGTTGGGTAATATTTCTAGCCAATCATGATTCAGGGATTTGCTAATAGAAGATGGAAAAGAGTTCCTTAATTGATAACTAAACTGGAAGAGCTGATGCCCTAGGGGCCTTTTAAAAGAGGAAACAGTTTCTGACTGGGGTCTTTTGGTTGTGGCATCCTAGGTGGCAAGATGCGACTTCATCGAGGAGCAGGGTGGAAAGGGTCTTTGTTGATCTGAGTAGAATAATAATTCTTTTCCTGCAGTCAAATGTTGTCACCTGGAGAGAGGCTATCCAAGAGACACTAACCAGAAGCTGTCTCCTCTTTTAAACCCCCCCCCCCAGTCATCCGCTCTTTTGGTTCAGCAGCAGCTGAAAGCTCTTTGTTACCTCCCATTATAAGCTCTTGAGTCCACATGGCTAGAAGCAGGCTGCCTCCAAGCTTCTATGTGGTTCCCTGGAACCAGACAGGGAACAACTGTGTATACTCCAAGGGATGGTCCCTTGAGCCAATTTGCCAGCCTTATATGTGGAAAGCATAGGGACAGATAGAAAGCTACCTATCCTAAGGGAGTTTACCATCATTTCTTGGTATTATTATCTTATCTTATTTTACAAAATAGATATTCTGAGAACTAAAGAATCTGAGACATCCAGAACCATACTTGAAGCTGAGATGGATTGATGTAGCATCCTATTTCTTCCCTTAAAGGCTTGAAGTTGAATTCAAGTTCAAAGTACATCTGTCTGACCTGACCATCCCATTAATATTAGTGCTTCTCCTCTGAGATTAAGTAGAATTTAGCTTTTAAAAATATGTGTGTGTGTGTGTGTGTATATATATATATATATATTCATTCATTCATTCATTTATTTATTTATTTGTTTTGTTTGTTTATTTATTTATGATAATAATAGTCATCCTTCGAAATTGAAGAGGAAAACTCCACCAGCTAATTGGTGGAATAACTTGTACAATTATATTTATCTTGGTGAGGATTATGCTGTTGAAGACATCCTTCTCTTTTTGCCTTTTCCAGTATCATTCCACCCCATGGCCAGATCCAGTAGAAAACAGGACTATTAGTGATGGTCTGGGTGCTGTGAGAGTCTCTTGACATTTCAATTGGTTTCTTTTCCTAGAGAATCAATGAGGCACCTTGGTGAACTGTGAAAGCCAGTCAAGCATCGGCATGTGATTTCTGGTGATAGAATGGGACATCCCAGTATATCCAAGCCTCCATGGACTAATTGTCAGTCAACCTTTCCTTCTAGACCTTGAAATAGTAGTACAGTGTCATCATGCCTACTCATATGTCTATGCTACTCTGCTCTGTTAGTATACTCCTCAGAGCTTGAGTTCATTGGACCCTTGATCTCCAGGTTTTCAAAAGCTCTGGTGAACACATTCCAGGGCAGTTCTTCCCTTCACAAAGAAAAGAGAACTCTTTCCAGAGCTAAATGAGAAATTTGAATGTTAAAGTGGAGAAAGGTTCTATGTGAACAGCAGTTGAACATGGGTCAGTAGGGTCCAGAGATGGGCAAGTGCTCCAGAGGGGTAATTGATGGCTTCCATTGCCCTTGGCCAGTCAAAAGGAAGTGGAGTTCAGCTTCCTGAATACAGTGTGGCAGAGTTGGGCTTCTTGAGATGTCCAAATGTGTACAGATGCACACACACACACACATACACATGTATGTGTGTATGCATGTGTATATATTTGCATAGCTGTTTACATATATCTACCTCATGAGAATATAAGCTCTTTCAGGGGGGTGGCTAGGTGGCGCAGTGGATAAAGCATCGGCCCTGGAGTCAGGAGTACCTGGGTTCAAATCTGGTCTCAGATACTTAATAATTACCTAGCTGTGTGGCCTTGGGCAAGCCACTCAACCCCATTTGCCTTGCAAAAAAACCTAAAAAAACAAAAGAATATAAGCTCTTTCAGTAAAAGACTTTTGAAGAATTTTACCTTTCTTTATATCTCCTATCGTTATCACAGCATATGACAGTAAGCACATATAAATATTGCTGTAGTTGATGACAATGATGATAGTGGGAACTTAATACATGATTTTTGACTTCCCTTGATCCAAACTACCTTTCTTCCTTTATCCTCTGCACTGACCAGGAAGTAACAGCCTTGTTAGCAGAACAGTAAAACAGGTCAGATGTGTTGCCAAGCTCAGAAGAGGAGTGTTTTGGGAGGGGTTGTTGGGTTGTTCCATTTCCTTCTCATAGTCTTATGCCCTAGTGATTGCATAGTTTCTTGTTGCAGTCCTCAGAAGCATGGTAATTGTATAAGAGGGAACAAATGTTACGAACTCATTTTCCCAGTCAGCTTTGTATATAAGATTTTAAGGGAAGTGATCTGTAGAACCATCTGATCAGCTGCTCTTGGGTAATCCCTTAGAAAAGGGTCAAAGCACATGTCCACCTCCTCAGGATCGCCTCCATCCAACAGATCAAGGGGTTCCCTCATTACCCCTATTACAGAATTATAGAATCACCACTTTAGAATTGGAAAGCCAACCTTTTCATTTGATAGTGGAAGAATCTGAAGCCTAGAGAGATTAAATTTCTTGCCAAAGGTTATATGGATAGTCAAGTGGCAGATCAAGAGTTGAACCCAGGTCATGTGACTCCAAATGCAGTACTTCTCCCAATAGACTCTGAATAGGAAAATTCTAAGAGTATTCTGTATTTGTTTTAGTTAATTCCTGGAAAGACTATATTCTCAAATCTCTGAATATTGAGGCCCCAAATGTGGATAAAATAAATAAAGATAATTTCAGTAACATTCTCTCCCTATAATTTAGAACACTATATTATGGATCAGATCACCCAGGCTTTGCTACTTAGTATGTGTGTGACCTTCAGCAAGTCAATCCCCCTATTTGAGTCTTATTTTCCTCATCCATAAAATGAAAGCTGTGAAATGGGTGACTTCTAGGGTCCCTTCCAGCTCTAAAGCATTAATCCTATAAGAAAGTTCCAGCACACCCATCTTTGATGACTCTAATGACAAAAGCCTATTCTTCAGTGTGACAATCACAATACATCATTGAATTTCTTGCTTCTGACCTTGCCTCTTACCATACACTGATCTTTTATACCAATCTGTAGCTTTGTAATGACTTCTTGGATAAAGTTCTGGTCCACTGAAGGTTTTGCTTTATTATTAATATTGTGTAGATAGACTGTTTATTCTTGAACCCTCAGTCATTACAGATGTCTTAAGGGGTTTAGGTCCTGAACTGAGTAGCCTTACCTTTTAGCCTGCTAATCTACCCAAATCAACACAAACAATCCCAAATCAACAATAAAAATGTTTGGAATGTAGGGTTCCTTTTGTTCTGGTTCAGAATCCTTTTATTCCTTCAAGGCTCTGCTCCCCAAGCCACCTACTTTGTGAGTCTTTTCAGCTAGTTAGTCCTTTCTCCCTTAATCAAATTGCCTCCATTTATATTTAGAGTATAGATTTATATTCTACAATATTCCTCTTTCTGTTACCCCCAATCCAAGTATAGGCTCTTTGAAGGTAGGTATGGTTTCATTTTTCTCTTATTCCCATCACATGACTTTCCAAAAATAGATGCTTCATGTTTGTTTGAATTGTTGATTACTTGAAAAGCTCCCCATCTGTAACTGTTTTTTTTTTTTTTTAGATTTTTCAAGGCAATGGGGTTAATGGCTTGCCCAAGGCCACATGGCTAGGTAATTATTATTAGTGTTTGAGGTCATATTTGAACTCAGGTACTCCTGACTCCAAGGCCGGTGCTCTATTCACTGCATCACCTAGCCGCCCCTGTAACTGGTTTTAAAAAAAAAAATCACCTTTTGTTTCCAGTCAAATTTGGACAGGAACCAGAATTTAGTACAGAAAAAAAGGCAATTAAATTTGGAAGACAGAATAGTCTTCAGCATAGATTTTGGCACAAATTTATTTATTTTTGACTGATCCTCAGTTTAAGATACATCATTCATTCATTCATTCATTCATTTATTGTTCTTAAGATTTTAAGGTTTTTTTAAAAGAGAATACCAAAAATTTTGTTGGGAGAAATTCAGGGATGATCCTGAGACTTTAGACATAATTGTATTGGAAAGAACTGGGTTTCAATCCTATTTCTGCCACTTAACCTTTGTAACTTGGGTAAATTGCTGTACCTTTTGGGATCTCTTTCCTTGTATGAAAAATTGAAGGGATTGGATTAGATGATCTCTTGAATTCCCTTCCAATTCATTCATTCTATGATTCTAGGGTTCTACTATACACAACAGGTTCCTGAGAAGTTAGTCTGATATGAAAATGAAGTGTAGAACAAGTTTTACTGGTATGTCAAATAGCTCTAGCAGCATCATAACAGCCCCATAGCATTTTCCAAAGATATGCACATCTAACCAACCACCTACAGACACTATTTAGATAAACAAACCTCTGTATAATTCTTGCAGTAGTAACTTCTGGTGACTCCCAGATAATGCTTTATGATATGATGTTTTAGAAAAATTTGCTAGAGGTTTGATGGTTTTATAGGATATAGATTTTAACTTCCAGGTCATTGGTTCAATTGCAGCCTAGATTAATGATTTTAATTTTATATTTATATAGGTAAAATGAACTAGTTTTCTAACTCAATTTTCCTAGATTTTAGTTAACCAGATCTGAGAAATGACTATCACTTTTAAAAAACATTTTATTTAAAGTTTGAATTTCAACTTTTTTTTTCCTCTTTCTCCCTTCCCCCTTCCTTCCTGAGATGGTAGGCAATCAGATATAGGTTAGACATGTGTAATGTTATGTAAAATATTTACATTCTAGTTATTTTGTATAAGAAGGCTGGAATAAAAGAAAAAAGATGAATGAAAGTGAAAAAAATGGTATACTTCAATCTGTTTTCATATAATTTTAATTCTTTCTCTGGAAGCAGATATACTACATTATTAGTCTCTAAGCATTGCATTGCTGAGAGAAGCTACATCATTCACAATTCTTCATTGAACAATTTTGTTGTTACTGTGTATAATATTCTCCTGGCTCTGTTCCCTTTATTATGCATCAGTTCATGTAAATCTTTCCAGGTTTTTCTGAAATAATCTGCTTGTAATTTCTTTTAGCACAATAATATTCCATTGCAATCATATAGCAGATTTGTTTAGCCATTCCCCAATCAATGGACATCCCTTCAATTCTAATTCTTTGCTACCAGAAAAAAAACTGCTATAAATATTTTTCTACAAATACATCCTTTTCCTTTTTGTGCTATCATTTTTGATGTTTTGTTGGCAGTCAGAGCAGAAAGATCAGGTCCTAGTGAATTGAAATAGAATGAAAATCAAATATCAACCTTAAAATAATATTCAAGGAGGATTAAAATTATGCTCTACTGATCACCTTAAGTAAGTTTTTGAATAGCATAGTACTTGCTTCCTTTCATAACTGCACATGCTGATAAGGAATTTTCTACTTGGATGGAAATGCCATAGTTGCATAATTTCTAAAACTTACACTATTTAAGAGGCTCCATAAATTAACATTTTCTAGGTGTGAAAGTTTTTAAAAAGGCATTGCAGTTTGTTTTTATTAGGTTTTATGAAGTTAGCTTTTTTAAAGGTAGTTTATAAAATTAGCTGTAGTTTAATTTTTTCTTTTTTCAACAGGCATTTATAAAATATGTTTTGTTTTGGGTTTTTTTTCTTGTTGGGATTCACTTCAATGTCTTTTAAAGGATTATTTGTTGTTCTTCTTTTTTTTTTAAGCCACCACTGCAGAAGTTTGCTGGTAAATGTTTAACAACCAGCTTTTGGGGGTGGGGTGGGGTTAAGGATATGCAACATACTTTTCAGCTTAATCTGCATTCATTTATTACTTTCTTAACTCAAGATGATCAATACAGCAAACCCTGATTTGTTGTATTTACAGATTTCTAAAATATAAATGCTCCCATTAAAAATTTTAACAGTTGTCTCATAACTCATTCTTTCATTTCCAAAGCACTTCCCACTATTGTTAAAAAGCAAAACTGTTAAGAAAACCAACATGTCTGCCACACCTGGTATCCTTATGCATTTATATATATATATATATATATATATATATATATATATATATATATATAATCTACCTCTCAATCATGCTTTTATCATCAGTTCTCCAAAATCAAATTGTTTCATTAATCAGAATTCTGATATCTTTTAACATAGTTTTCCTTTATGTGAATATAGTCATTATGTATATTGTTCTTTATGATCTGGTTTCTTTACTCTGATTCATTTTATACATCTTTTCCCGTTTCTTTCAATTCTTCATTCTCTTTCTTGCCTACTTTGTTATGAAAGACCATACTTTCCTCAGACATAATTGTATGAGGCAGGAAGCATAAATTTTTGAAGCTTAGACTCAATGTATTCTAAATGTCCTAATAATTTATTCATTTCTTTCATAAATACATAATCCGAGATGAAAATAAATCAGCTGGGTTCTGATTAGTGCGAATAAGGAATTCCCTGAAGTAGTTTCATTATTTGAATTTGTACTTTTTTATTATTATCCCTGGGCTAGTGCCAATTACCATTTTTTACATAATTATAACTTTAAACTATGAGAACTTAAATACATGTGGACCAGTTCAGGATTGACTATTCATATTAATCAGGATCTTAATATATTGTGGTGGCACAATGAAGTATACAACATTCTCCTAGTTCTAGTCTTTTGAATTTCAGACAAATTTCAGATATACAAAAATGTTTAATAATAATCAAGTTAAATGTTTAATAATAGTCAAATTATATAACAAGGTAAAGAAATAAAATAAGGATATACACAAAAAATTACTAGACTGGAGAGATAGCTATGGGTTGGAATTTTCAGAGATCACCTTCATGGAGGAGGCAGATTTGATGTGTTGGACCTGGAAGAAAGAGTAAGAGTTAGGTGGTGAGGTGGGAATAGGACATTCCAAAGAGAGGAAATAGCAGGAAGAAAATCATGAAATGTATACAATGTATTAGGGGAATCAAGTTATCATTAATTGTAGGTACTATGAAGTTAGTAAGCTTTCTACATTTCATATAAAATTAATTCAACAATTCAATGAATAACATTTGTAAAGTAAGGAGATAAAAGGCCATTCACATGATTATGTATGTATTTGATTGAAACTGGGAGATTATGTTCAAACAAAGAGTTGGGGGATGGAGTTTGGTATGGAAAATGGGGAGAGGAAAGGGACTTTCCTCCTACTTTCTATGGATTCTCTCCTACTCCTTGCAGAAAAAAGAAAAAAGTTTTGAGTTTCCTCCTTTCATATGTTTAGTATAGCACTCTTACCTAGTTGGGACAGCACTTAGAGCATTTCAGAAAGACTCTTTAAAATTTCCAGGGAAGAATCTAACCTCCCTTGACAATGCATTAAAAATTTCATTTCCTTTTCATTCAGAAAGTTTATTTTAATGTTTAACCTTATACTTTAATTGAAACTCATTGCCTTCTTCTTGTTCTCTCTTTTTTTAAACCTAGTAGAGTGGGAAAACATTTAAGTCCCTCAGTTTTCTCTTTCCTAAATTAAACAAACCTAATTTCTTTAGTTTTTAGCTTTTCATCCAAAAAGATTGTTTCCCCAAATTTTAATCATTCTTTTAAATTGATCCCTTGAAAGTTTTCTATATCACTTATTAATTGTAGATCCCTTAACAAAACAGAGGCATGATTAATGCTGTATCTTGTTTTTGTTTTTGTTTTTGTTGGGGGGGGAGGATGTTTTGCTCTGTTATTTTTCTATCATCATATTATCCTTGGTATTTTCGCCAGAGTGCCACACAAATGAATCACATTTAGCAATGTTGACTATGACCCCTAGATCTTTTTTTCCTTTATGATGCCACCAAACCAGTCTTGTATTTGTGTAGTTTGTTTTTCTTCCCAAAGTGAATTACCCTGCTGAACTTCATTATGTTTATGTCCACCCACAGCTCTAACTTGTCAAGATCACTTTGTACTTCTTTCTGGTTTTCCAAAGGCAAAGTCACCACACCCGATTTGATGTCATCAAGAAATTTAATAAGTATATTCTCCACCGTCATCTAAGTCACTACTAAGAATAGCAGCAGGTTGAGGACTGACCACTGTGGAATTTCATGAAGTATGTCTTCCTAAGCTGACATTGGTTCAGTAATGTTTTCAGGATGGGAATGGCCATATAACCATTGACACAACTACCTTATGGGAATGTCATTGGTGTGAACCATATTTTCCTAACTACTTTATGATGGGCAAGATAAAATTCAAAACTTCATTAAATTTAAAAAAAAATCAAGCCTTTTGCTCCCATTTAGCCCATCAGGCTTGTCAACTCTGTTGTGGAATGGAATTAGATGAGTTTGACAAGAATTACTCTGTAAAGGCATTTTACTTGGTTAAATATGATCTTCTAGGTCTATTAGGGATTTTTAGGAAGAATACTCTCCAATATTTTCCCAGATCTGGAAGTTAAGTCTGTAGTTTTAGGCATTATCCCATTTCCCTTTAAAAAATATAGGCCCTATGATTTTTCCCTCTAGGCACCTCTTACTGAGTTCTCACAGATAATTGCTAGTGATTCTGTGATGACTTCATTGAAATGCCATACTGTGGCATATGCCAGACTTTGTTGATTCATTCCAACATCCAAGCTTGCAGATCAAGTATTAACATATACATTTGAATATAATAATGATTTTCAATTTATTGAGTACAGTCATTGTATGAGGCACCATAAAAACATATAGGGAAATATGATTCTTACCAGTTATGCTTGCTGCCTAAATAAGATAGACATGACAATTAGGAAATAAAAACACATGGAAAGAAATAAATCACACCAGGGAGACATTGTTGGCAGCTGGATGCGTTTCTCTTTCACATAGTCTTTGACTCATAGCCATTTTGTTTTAGAAGAGAGTAATTGTCTTTGCTTCTTTTTTTCCTAGAGTTCTTCCTAGGCTTTCTGAAATTTTGAGAAAAGGTTAGGAACCAGAAAGGGGGGGGAACAAGGTGGGCTGGATAACCCACCAATCTCTTTTAAAAATGAATGTGCTTTTTTTCTACTCCCCTTTTCTGGTTTGAGATGTTCTAATTTTTTCTAAAGGTATTCTTTATGCAGAGATACATACTAGGGTATGTGGCTAGAGGGGGTGGTGGGATAGTTATTTAAAAGTATTCGTCTCTTGTTTTACCTGGCTACCAGACAAAAGAATCAGCAAGCCTCATAAAATACTTGCACAACACTAAAGCATCTTGGCTATGATAAAGATTCTCCCTAGAGACTGGTGTGGTGTTTCTTGCCTTTGAAAAGTTTGTTTACTACAAACTAAACCCGTTATGATTTGGATGTGACTCTGAAATACTATTGTTACCTAATGGACAGCAATGGGAATGTCTACATTTTCCCTCTTGGAACAAAGTTAAATCATTTGTATGTTAATAAAATTTAGGTATATTGATGAATACAGATCAAGAACTATGTTCCTACTTATTATATCACCTTGGCCAACTTTCTATCATGGCTAGCATTAGAAAGGAATAGATAACTATCTGTACTGTGGAATTTTAAGAACATTGCAAATTCCCTTCTTGCCTCAGTTACCTTAAAAGGGCACTACACTTCCTTCAATTCAATAAAGATTTTTGCAGAATCTAGTAAAGTAGGTGGTGGGGGAGATATAAAGATAAATTAGAAATTATTTCTTCCTTTATAAAACTTATCATGTCATAAGGGGATACAAGATATACATAAATAACAATAAGGAATAATACTACAAGATAAATGTGTTATAGCTCTGAGATCTTCCCCCAACTTATACTCATAACTTGGGGCCCCCAATTATTCAAGGTACTCTGTGAGTATATACTCTTTTTCTTTTTTCAGGGAAATAAAATTTTATTTATTTATTTTTTCCAACTACATGCAATGGGAGTTTTCAACAATCATTTTTTTTGCAAGGTTTTGAGCTTCATGTTTTACTTCCTCCTTCCCAAAACAATCTAATATATGCTTTACATGTATAAACATAGATCTGTGTTCATGTTGTAAAAGAAAAATCAAATAAAAACAAAAAAAATTTTGAGAGAGGAAAAACATAATATCTAAGACAATTTTTAAAAATTGAAGACAGTTAGGTTTGGTCTGCATCTAAACTCCACCATTTCTTGTATGGATGTGGATGGTATTTTCCATCACAAGTCTATTAGAATAGTCTTTTATATTCCATCAGAGTTGATCATCATCTAATGTTGCTGTTAGTGTGTTTAATATTATTCTGGTTCTGCTCATGTCACTCAGCATCAGTTCATGCAGATCTTTCCAGGCTGATCTGAAGTCCCATACCTCACTATTTCTTATAGAACAATAGTGTTCTATCATATTCATATACAGAATTTGTTCAACTATTCCCAAATTGATAGGCATTCCATCAATTTCTAATTCTTTGTCGCTACGAAAAGTGCTGCCATGAATACTTTTATGAATTTTTTTTTTACCATTTTTTGTGATCTCTTTGGGATACAGATCTAGTGGTGGTATGGCTGAATCAAAGAGTATGCAACTTTTATCACTCTTTAGGCATAATTCCAAATTGCTCTCCAGAAAAATTGGATCAGCTCACAGTGAGTATCCATGTATAGACTATAACTTTGCTCTCCTACAAATGCACAAAATGCAAGTGAAAAGTCTGGAGTCAGAGTTTACAAATATATATATATATGAAATTATACCACAAATGTCCCTCTGTCCCCGAAGATCTTCTTGCAATACACTGATCTGCTCTTTGATGGCATCTTCACTGAAGGAATTACTCTACTCAAGGTTACTTCTAGATTGTCAGAGGTCTTAACACCAATGCCTTCTTAGTTCAAGTTCAGTTTTGGGTCAAATGAGGCATGGGAAAGTCAACAAAAAGAGGTTTAGTGTGCTGTTTATAGAAAGGTTTTGCAATAAGCTTCAGAGGCAGTTAGCTTTTCTAGATGTGCACACCCTCACCTCCAATAGTCTCCATCTGGAAGCATGGTAGCTCATGTGGTCTTAGGCACCCACCAAGTCTGAGAGGCCTAGACTACTTGTAGCTGGAACTTTTCGTCCTCTAAGTGAAGCTAGAGCCAACTAGGAGCAGCTTTGTTCTGGACTTACACAGTGTTGTCTGAGATGAGAGTAGGGTGAGAGGGAAAGGAGGAAAGAAGCTGAAATCAGTCAAGTTCCAGAGGCAGCTTTGTCTTCTTTTAGGTAAAGCCTCACCATGTTATAGGTGGGAGGAGAGAAGGTGCTTCAGGGTTCCTTTGATTCCTATTTATTGTGTCCGCTCTCTCCATCTTTAGAATCAATTGATTGACCTCCATAGCCGGCCTCCCTCTACTGGATGCTGCCATTTGCTCTAAGATAATCTTTCTAAATCACCAGTACCAATGAATGTGTTAAAAATACTTTCCCATCACTTGCCACGCCTTCTATGAAGTGTAGAGAAGGGATGAGGAGTGAATCCAACAGTCTAGTTCTTCTACTATAGCTTGTTCTCTTGCTTGTCCTTCCAATTCTTAAATTCTGCCATTTGTCCATATGAATGAGTGGACTGAGAAAATCCATCAAGGGAATCTGTGCCCCCAAGGACATTGTCTGGATCAATCTTCTTCATTTTCTATGCTAACAGGCTACTGAGAAGTCTAGAGTCCTTTCATAGTAAAACAGATCATTGAAAGTTTTAAAGTACTTACTTTCATTAAGATAATTGAGGGTCTCCATTGATTTGGAGTCCTGATAATTCCCTTAGTACAACTTCATTTAATAAGTTCAACAACTGCAAAAAAGCTAGTGTCTTGCAAATCATTATCAACAGATTCTGAGTTGAAACAAAATTTATGCAGGACTTGAGAAGGGACAAGCTGTTCTCTTCCTGTGTGACCTAAAATTCCCACTTTTAAGGTCTTTTAATGAGGAGAGCAACACAAATTGAAAACATTGTCTCCAAAAGATATTTGTTAAAATGCACCTACATTAGGAAAGGCAACATGATATAAAGCATAGAGAGATGACCTTAGAGTTTGTCAAATCCTGCCTCTGACACATACTGGCTATGACCTCGATAAGTTTATTACCCCAGGCTACTCTCTAAGACTTAAATTAATGAGAGCATTGAGTCAGGGAACTCACCTGAATTTCTCTTCACCAGTGAAATCACAGGTCTGTCTTGCTCTTTTCCTCAGAATGTTTCAAGGAAAGGTAAGACCCTCCTTGAGAGAAGACATTTTCACTCATTCGCACAGTATTAGTATATCATATTAGAAGAATTATCTTGAAAGGCTCAAAGAGCCTGATCTTAACCTAAGATGAGAGCAAAATTTCATTTTGATAAGGGATGTGTTCATATAGAATTTGTGGAGATAGAGAGGAAGGTGGAAGCAGGACGTTGGCAAGTTTGAAGAAGTCAAGGTTTCAGTCGATGGAACTCTAGGAATGGGGAGTAGTGCCAAAGGAGGTGATCAGAGAGTATAGAACTACACCTAGAAGGAACTAGAAGTCATCTAGTCCAGTCTCATTTTACAGATGAGGAAAACTGAGGTCCAGAGAAGTTAAGTGACTTACTCAATGTCATACAGCTAGGACTTAAACCCAGATACTCTGACTTGAATGCCTGTGTTTTTTTGCTGCTATATCACGGAACTCAAGGTTTTGGGAGAGTTGCTGAAAAGAGTATACCCAAATTTTATATATGATTGGCCCTGCTCCCTGCTATTGTCTCCATTTATCCTCTCCTTTTTAACCAACAGTCCTATAATGATGGTACCATAAAATATCCTAGCATTGGTCTTTGTACCAAAGCTCTCTGAATGAAGCTACTGTTTATTGTCTTCCTCATGGAGTCTGTGGGTGGCAGGTTAAAAAAAGTGCATGTATTTTTCTTTATCCTGTTGATTCAAGTTTAATCAAGAGCAGAACAAAATACAATGCAACGTATTGTCCATCAAAGGTCTCTGTTTCAGGATGTTTTGGGGGACTGTAACTTTACTTTTGCAATGGAACTAAAAAACTCACTTTGCTAACCCACCTTTCTAGGGTCTTCACTGCTAGTAAAGTCTTTTGGGCTTGGGCATATAGTAAGATCTAAAATGGCAAAGAGATGATTTCTGAAGTTCAAGGGCTGATTTACAGCTCATAACTCCCAAACAAGAACACAATAACAGCGTCCACAAGGGAGTAATATATTCCATAATGTGTGCCAGCCAGGGCAAAAGGATCATGTTATCCTGTGGCAGATCAACCCACCTCTTTGATACTGGTTTGAAACAGACGTTGAAACATGCCACTGATTGCATAAGCTATTCCTGCCATACAATTTTTCTAATTACAAAATGTCTTTACAGAGTGATCATTAGTATATAGTCCAGAATGGCATTTTGGGTGAATTTGGTCTTGCTTTTTCCATTCAATTCCATGCAGAAAATGGCATGGTACAGTAAGAAAGACATTTTGAAGTCAGAGTTCAAATATTCACTCTGCCACTTAATAACTTTATGACCTTGGGAGACTTTACTTCTCAAGGTCTTAATGAATGAATGGGAAGTCTTAGTTAAGCATCAATTATGTCCCAAGTAATGGAGAGTCAAGATAAAATGGTCCCTACCCTCAAAGAACTTACATTCAAGTTTGGGAAGATGACACATGTAAGTGAGACTTGACCAGGGAAGAATGTTTTGGTTTGGGAAATCTCAGCTATAATAATAACAATAACAATAATAACAATATTAGTATTATAATTAAAATTTATATAGTGCTTATGATGGGCCAAACATTGCTAAGTGTTTCACAATTATGATCTCATTTGACACTCATAACAACTCTGGGAGTTGTATTATTATTCCTTTTACAAATGAGGCAAACAGTAATTCAGTGACTTGCTCAAGATCTCATGGCAAGTAAATGTTTGAAGCTGAATTTGAATTCAGGACTTCCTGATTCCATGTCTTCCTCTATTCACTGTATCACCTAGTTGATATGGTGAATGGAGATATAGCAAGATAAGTTGGCAAACCCTTTCCAGAAGTAATGGCAGTATTGATTTGTAGACTGTTCCCAGAACAAGAAGTAGAAAGTTGCAGAAGTATTACAGGGTGGGGTGGGGGAAGGAGAGAGGGGATAGCAAGTATTTCCTTAAATTCCTTTTTTTAAGGTTTTTGCAAGGCAAATGGGGTTAAAGTGGCTTGCCCAAGGCCACACAGCTAGGTAATTATTAAGTGCCTGAGACCAGTTTTGAAGCCAGGTACTCCGGTCTCCAGGGCCGGTGCTTTATCCACTATGCCACCTAGCCGCCCCTCCTTAAATTCTTAATCTAGGGACTATGAGCTTAAAAAAATATTAATTGAACTGGTTTTCTTTATAATCCTGTACATTTTGTTTTATTCATTTAAACTCTGAGATATGGTCCATAAACTCAACCAGATTAACAAATGAGTCTATGACAAAAAAAGGTTAAGGTTAAGAATTCCTGTTCTCAATCAACATTAGTGTCTCCTCTAACTCTAAATCTATAATCCCTATGTATTTAATTACTGTTATCTCTATATGTACAATTTATGCACACTTTCCTACACCCTGGAATATATTGAGATGAAATGACATCTTTTATGCTCCAAATCTTGCTTTAGAACAAAGTAGAGGGGTGGAGCCAAGATGGCAACATGAAGGGATCCAGTCTTAGGCACTCTCTGATAAAACTCATAAACTAAGGACTCTAACTAAACTTTCGAGAGACAGAACCCACAAAGGGTCCCAGTGAGGCAGTTCTCCTACTCAAGGTAACCTGGAAAAGAGCAGAAAGGCTCTGCTCCCCGGGGTCGGAGGGGTGGCTGGCCAGAGGGGTGGCCCACCAGAGTGAAAGAACTTCAGCCTCCCGGAGGCAGCCATGGCTCACAGCAGCGGGGGAGTTTCCTGAGCTGCACCCCAAGGAGCACCGGGCACAAAGTAGGGGAACAACAGGGGACCTCTGCCATGAGCGAGCAGGTGGAGCCCAGCCCTCAGGGCACACAGCTAGCAGCTTGATCTTTCTGCAGCCCAGATCCAGAAACAGAAGCAGGCCGAGCTGGTAAGCAGGAGCCTCCAGGGCATGAGCCCATTGAGCTGAGGGAGGAAAGTGAAGAGAGACTGCCTAGCTCTGTCCTCTGCCCCTGGAACAGGACTGTGGGGCTCTGACCATATTCAGATCCTGATTGCAGTCTAGGCCCCCCCATAGAACAGCAGCGACCCCCCCCCCCCCCCGCCTCAGCCCCGTGGCAGGGGCGGGGGGGGGGGGGCGCTTATTGTCATTCACAGACCAGGAGGGAGAACAGAGCATCACACACTGAGACCCTTGTGGGAATGTCCCAAAAGCTCAGAAGCACCCCAAAACCAGGCCCAGGCTGGGAAAATGAGCAAGCAGAGAAACAAGAGGAAGACCATTGAGAAATATTTTGCAAATGAGCCCAAGAAGGATCGAAATACTCAGTCTGAAGATGAGGAAGCACAAGCTCTTGCATCTAAAGACTCCCAAGAAAAACAGAAATTGGGTTCAGGCTATGACAGAGCTCAAAAAAGACTTTGAAAATCAAATTAGGGAGTTGGAAGAAAAACTGGGAAAAGAAAGGAGAGAAATGCAGGAAAAACATGAAAATGAAAAACATGAAAATTAAGTCAGCAGCTTAGTCAAGGAAATCCAAAAAAAAATGCTGAAGAAAATAGCATGCTAAAAACCAGCTTAGGTCAAATGAATAAAACAGTTCAAAAAAGTTATTAAGGAGAAGAATGCCTTAAAAAGCAAAATTGGCCAGATGGAAAAAGAGATAAGAAAACTCTCTGAGGAGAACAAATCCTTCAGACAAAGAATAGAATTCAGGGAGATTGATGAATTTACCAGAAATCAGGAATCAATACTTCAAAACCAAAAAAATGAAAAATTAGAAGAAAATGTGAAATATCTCATTGAAAAAACAACTGATATGGAAAACAGACTTAGAAAAGATAATTTAAAAATTATTGGAATACCTGAAAGTCATGATCAGGAAAAGAGCCTTGACATCATTTTCAAAGAATTACTACAGGAAAATTGCCCTGATATTCTAGAAGCAGAGGGCAAAATAGAAATGGAGAGAATCCACCGACCCCCCCCCCCCGAAAGATATCCCAAAAAAACAACCCCCAGGAATATTATAGCCAAGTTCCAGAACTCCCAAGTCAAAGAGAAAATATTACAAGCAGCCAAAAGGACACAGTTCAAATATCGTGGAGCTGTAGTCAGGATCACACAGGACTTAGCAGCAACTACATTGGAAGGTCGTAGGGCTTGGAATACAATATACCGGAAGGCAAAAGAGCTTAGAATGCAGCCAAGAATGAACTACCCAGCAAGGCTGAATGTCCTCTTCCAGGGAAAAAGATGGACTTTCAATGAACCAGGGGAATTTCAAATGTTCCTTTTGGAATGGCCAGAGCTGAACAGAAGGTTTGATCTTCAGATACAGGACTCAGGTGAAGCATAGAGAGTGGATGAGAAGAGGAAAATATGAGGGACTTAATGATGATGAACTACATGTAATCCTGCATAGAAAAATGACACTGATAATACTCATATGAACCTTCTCAGTTAATAGAGCAGGTAGAGGGAGCTTTTATAGTTGAAGCACAGGAGAAAGCTGAATTCGAAGATAAAATATGGTGTAAAAATGGAGTCAATAGAAAGAAAGGGACATGGAATGGGAGAAAGAAAAAGGAGAGGGGGCATAGGCCAAGATATTTAATATAATAAGATTTTTTTATTACAGTGAGCTATTGCAATGATATGGAAGGGGGGAGGCAAGGGGGAATGAGGGAACCTTTGCTCTCATCAGAGGTGGCTAGGAGAGGAAACAGCATATATACTCAATGGGGTATAGACATCTGGAGTAAGAAGGAGGGGAGAGCAGGGGGAAGGGGTGGGGATGTGAATAAAGGAGGAGAGGATGGACCATGGGGGGAGAGTGGTCAGATATAACACGTTTTCTTTCTTACTTCTTGCAAGGGGCTGGGAATGGAAGGCCTACCCAGGACCATAGGGCCAGGTGGATTCTGGGCCTAAGGGGTGGTATGGGGGCTCAAGGCTTCTTGGCCCCAGGACCAGGGATCTTTCTGCTGTGCCATTCAGTGACCCTACAGCAGAGTCAGAAAGGAAAGAGAAAATATAGTACATGGTAGTGGAGAAATAAGAAAGGAGGGAGTTGCGATCAGCAATGGCAATGTTGGAAAAATATGGAAGTAACTTTTGCAATGGACTTATCATAAAGAATGTGATCCACCCATGACAGAGTTGTTGGTGTTGGAACAAAGACTGAAGCACATTTTTTGTTATTATTATTTGGGGGAGGGTGCAGGGCAAATGGGGCTAGGTGGCCTGCCTGGGGCCACATAGCAGGGTGATCTTTGGGTGTCTGAGGCCAGATTTGGACCCCGGTGCTCCTGGCTCAAGGGCCAATGCTCTGTCTGCCACCCTGCCACCCCTACTATTATTACTATTTTATTTTATTTTGGGTCTTTTTTTTCCTTCATTTTGGTTTTTGCAGGGCAGTGGGGATCGGGTGGCTTGCATGTCACATGGCTGGGTGATTGTTGGATTTAAGAGGCTGGATGTGGGCTCGGGTGTCCATGGCTCCAGGGCTGGTGCTTTGTCCACTGTGCCACCTGGTCATACCTACAATTATTACTATTATTTTTTTTTAATTTTAATTTTTTTTCTCTCCCCCCTTTACTTTTTTCACCCAAGCAAGTCTATATTCATGGGGGGAGGGGTATTTTGTTTACTCATAAACAAGAATATTTTATTAATGTAAAAAAAACATTTGTACAAAATGAGAAAAAAAAAGTCACTGGCTGGGGCAGCTAAGTGGGGTAGTGGATAGAACACCGGCCCTGGAGTCAGGAGTACCTGAGTTCAAATCTGGCTTCAGACACTTAATAATTACCTAGCTGTGTGGCCTTGGGCAAGCACTTAACTCCATTAGCCTTGCAAAAAACAAACAAATAAAAAAAGTCATGGGCTAACCACCCTTGGTAGCCTACATAATAGCCTCATAATTTCACCTTCAAAAGGATATAATGGAACTAGAAAAAAAATCTAACAGAAATGAACAAAAGACTGGTAGATTAGGGGAATGTGAAGTTGTTCAAAGTCAGCTGAAAAGATGACAACTCCAATTTGGAAAGAATGTTGAGAGAGAATGTGATCAATGTGGGAAAAAATGGTAGAGAAAGGATGAAAAATAGAATTGTTATAAAATTTCAAATCACCAGAATTAAGGAGCACTTTTAGGGATTATAGAGAAGTTCAAAACCAAGAAAAAATATTAATATTTTCTACAACAGGAGCCAACTGAAAGATTTTCTTTTTACTCTAAGAGCTGTTCAAAGTTTAAATAAATTTATGGGTATAAACCTAAAAAAAAAAGAACAAAGTAGAAAATATTTTAGTTAAAATTTTTGCATCAAAAAAAAAGAAAGAAAATAAAAGAAAGAAACAAATGACAGAAGCAGAGTTCAAACTCAGGTCTCTTGACTTCAGATCTTCACATTATATATAAAATCTAATATATATGAAATGAGATTATGTAGTTTGAGTCATAATACAGACCAAGCCCTCTTTTGGTTTGTGAGTATACATGGAGAAATATCAAAGGAAACTGGGATTAATTGATACTACCAAGCATTACTGTACATATATGTGGGTGAATTATGTGCATGTATATGTGCACACATTTGTGTGTATGTTTTTTTGAGAGGGAAGACTAGAAAAATGAGTTAAGAAATGTATCTGCCTCTTGTTTTGGGATTCAATCTTGTTTTGTGTCTTATCTTTGACATTGCTAAGCAATTCAAATAATTCAATTTAGCAAACATTTATTAAATGTCTAATATGGGCAGAGTCCTATATTAGGAAAATATGAAGTTTAGATAAGGCACTTATTTAACCCTCAGGAATTGGTAGTAGGGGAAGATGCAAATAATTATAATACATAAATGCATTGAAGATATACAAAACAAACAACTAGGTCATTTTTTTTATCTCATATAGCTTAAGTCCAAAAAAAGAAAAAAGAAAAGTCCCATTTATCCAGGGCCATCAGAGAATGAGGCTTTCTATATTAGTGAGAAATTTTAAGTAGTAGAACTATTTTCATTAAAAAAAAGTGATGGTGTTTTTTGAGATATACTGTGTGTGTGTGTGTGTGTGTGTGTGTGTGTGTGTGTGTGTGTGTGTGTAATATATATTTAAACAGAAGACACAAAGTAATTTTACTTTTGTATTTTAAAAATAATTTTAGGTCATCTTTACTATATTAATGCAGTACTGTCCTCAGAACTACTCAGGCTTTTGGAGATTTAATATCTGCTTTTTATAGTTTTGCTGTTGCTTCCTCTTGTTCTCCATTAAGTTGTAAGCTCCTTGAGGGAATGGGCTGTCTTTTACCTCTTCAGAGCATCACCCTCATAATGTCATTGTCCATTGCTTCTCTTTATATCCCCCAGAGCTTACAGTAGGTGCTTTATAAATTTATAAATTTCTATTTATTTATTATTTATTTATTCATTCATTCATCTATTTATTTAATTATTCATTTATTTATTTGTTTGTTTGTTTGTTTGTTTGTTTATTTATTTATTTATTTATTTATTGGCATGGATGCACTTTTTGCTAAAGTCAGCACTCTTCCTCTCCGGCAGTATGCTCTTTCTGATTTATTTCTTCAACTATTCTGAAAGCTTCCAAGCCTAGTAACAAGTTTGCTAGAGTAAGAGTTAATAGGCTCCAAATGAGGGCCAGAGGGGCTTTCCTTTGAGTAAAAGTGCATGAGTTTCAGTGCTTATTTTCTGTGACATATGTTTTGATTGTCCATCCAAAGATCCTTTTTTTCCTTTCTTCAATGTTCTGGATAGGTGACAGGTATGTGAAACCAAATAAGTGAGTTATAATAACTTGTAGCCTGAGGATTTCAAATGCCTTCTTGCATGATAAATTGCTTTAGGGTATAGACTGTCTCAGTTTTATATATTCAGAGCATAGCCTGGAACGTGGTGATTAATAAGTGTTTTTGTAGCTAGTTTCCTTCTCTGGGAAACAAGGGAATTGAATTAGACAATCTCTAAGATCCCATCTAGCTGCAGCACTCTATGGTCCTAAGTTCTTGAGACAATGGGAATGGGCATTGGCTACCTCAGGTCTTCCTGGATCCCAGAAACCTAAGGGGAGTTGGGCATATAGCCCCATTTTTTTTATGAATGGGTGATGGTAAACTTGATGAGAAAAGATGTGTAAAGACAGTCTTAAAATACCAAACTGTTTAGCTTTGAAAGGCTGCTTCTGTTTAGTAGCTGTTTTTCACCAAAAATGCTTGGGAGATATTTTGGTGCAAAGAGCATGTAGGGGAAGATGCTTATGTAAACACTGACCTGCGTTATTGACCCATGCCAGTAACTTTCCACTCCATATAATGCTCCCATGTTATGCCAACACCTAGGAAAATGTTGTTTTTCATATGTATTTACAGAAAGGCTGTGGGGGGAAAAATCCCAAACATTTCACCTTATGCACCCTTTAAAAAGAAATCGACATATTTGAAGAGGAAAATTTCTATGTCATTTGAAAATGTTTTATTAAGTATTCCAATTACTGACTGAAATGTATCATTTCTCAAGGTTAAGCTGATCCCTCACAGAATACTTATGCTGCCTGCAAGATTAAAAAAAAAAAACCCAAACAAAAAAAAAAGCAAACTCCACAAACTCTCTGTGCTATGACTGTAATGAGGCTAAATTCAATTTTTCGCTCTGATTAATGCTATTTTTACCTTAATATTAGGTTTGTTCTTGCTCATGTTTTATTGCTAGTCATTCCTGGTTTATTTTTGTTTACCACTGTGCTCAGGGATTAGATTTCAGGAAGAAAAACAAACAAGGAACAGAACATTTGAAGTTTCATGCTCCTTCTTTTGCTCCAACGTGGGAAATGCCAGACTGGGGAAGATCAGTGACTCAAATAGAGCAGGCCGGAGCTGGAACTGGCATCACATTATTATTCTCCCCCCTTCCCCCATGCTTCCACACACCTGCCCAACTGTGCAGGCTCAGCTCAGATGGAAGGCAACTAAATACCCATAGGGTCAATTGTAAAGTGATCTCTTAGGGAAGTAGGGAAGAGGATTTCAACCCTCCTTATCTAATAACCATTTAATAATCTGAAGGGAGAGACCTGCCTCCAGAATCAGAATCTAAGAATTGAATCTAATCTAGTCTGGACCTGGGACAGGAAGCCCTTTACAGCATATGTTCCATTCAGTTTTTCCTAGAATACCATTGGGGTAGCTAGGAGACTCAGTGATAGAGTGCTGAGTCTGAAGTCAGAAAAACTCATCTTGAGTTCAAATCTGACTTTGGACCCCTAGTAGCTGTGTCACCCTGGGCAAGTCATAACCTTGTTTGTCTCAATTCCTCATCTATAAAATGAGTTGGAGAAGGAAATGGCAAACTACTCTGGGATCTCTGCCAATAAAATACCATGTGGGGCCATGAAGAGTCAGAAATGACTAAATAACAAGAAGATCATCAGTTAGAGGGTCAGGGAGGAGAGGACACTGAATGATATCTGGCCAAAAAGAAAGAAGACACTTCTAATTTTTAAATCTCTTGGTTCTTTAAATCCATATTAAGCTAAACAGGATAACTGACAACCTATTTTTCTTTTTAGTTTTTGCAAGGCAATGGGGTTAAGTGGCTTGCCCAAGGCCACACAGCTAGGTAATTAAGTCAGATTTGAACTCAGGTACTCCTGACTACAGGGCAGTGTTCTATCCACTGCGCCACCTAGCTGCCCCTAAACTCCTACTTTTTAAAAAAAAAAAACTAGTTTTAAATTTCTTTTTAAGATGATGTAGCCTGGCTCAGTTATAACATTCTGTCTAAAGTATTTAAAAACAATTTTGTTAAGGTTTAGGGAAACTATGTTGCCCAACTACATACAATGTGTGTGTGTGTGTATATATATATATATATATATATATATATATATATATATATATGTTAAAAGTCAATTGGATATGGATAAAAAACTTAATCACAAATTTTCCATGGTGGAAGAGTTCTCAGAGGTCATGTAGTCTAATCTATGTCTGAAAAGGAATTCTCTCTGTAACTCTCCTGACCAGTGGTCATTGCTTGAAGAGCACCAGCTTTGGGGGAAACTACTACCTCTCAAGGCAATCTTTCAATTTTTAGATAGTTCTTTGTTAAAATCCAAAAATCTGCATCTTGACATTGTGCCCTTTGCTCATTGTTATGCCCAATGGAGCCAAACTGAGCATATCGAATCACTCTCTTACATGTCAAAGCTTCACATCAGTTATTATGCTCCCCATGTCTTCTTTGCTCCTGAATAAAACTCCCCAGTTCATTCTTGTATATCAAATGAGATAATGTATGTAATAGGTGTCACAAACCTCAAAAATACAGTATAAATGTTAGTTATTGCTGATATTATTTATCCCTCATCCCTTCATCATCCTAGAATTCTTCCCCTGTTTGTATGCAGATTTATCATTATGCTTCCTAAAATGTGGTGCCTAAAATGAAACAATTTTTGATGTGGTCGGCCCAAGGTAGAGGGAGCTCAGTGGTATTACCTTTTCATTTATTATGGCATCTCTTAAGGAAGCCTATGATCACATTAGCTATTTTGGCTGCTCAAGAAAGTTAGCTATGTCCTATGGCAAGCAGACCTAGTCATTATCAGCTATGAGAAGAATATTCAATTTGCCTTTAAATGTTGCTTATGGCTCATTTCTACTCTTCCTGCAACTGAAGCTGCTGAAGTTTAAACATTTAAAAATCTCTACAAAGACTTTTGGAAGACTTTGTGGGGCTCTTCATTCTTTCTCCTCTAATTCAACTCTTAACTAATTGCTGTCTTTTAAAATCTCACCCATGAAATTCTCCCTTCCAGATTTTAATGCCTTTAATTATTTTGCTGCCCTTCTTCAGACCTTTTTCTATTCCTTCCATGTCCTTTTGAAGATGAGGTGACTACAATTGAATTGCAGGACTCTGGCTAAAGCTTTGCCATTGATTTCTATAATGACATTAGAATATGTTTTCTGTTATTCCATCTTCCAATTCTCATTGTACTTTAACAGTGTATTTGCTTTTTTGGACTGCCACTGAGCAATGCAGACATCTTCATTAAGATGTCCACAATGAGCCTGGATCTTTTTCCTGAAAGGTTACAACTAATTCAGAACCCATCCATGTGGATGAGTAATTTAAATTGCTACTTCCAATGTGCATTACTTTGCACTTGTCTGCTCAGAATTTCATCTGCCACTGTGTTGCCCAATTACCCAGTTTGGTTATATTTCTAGGGTTTCTCACATCCCTCTGCAGGCTTGCAGAACCTAAATAGTTTCATATAGTCAGCATATTTCAACACCTCATTATTTAACCCATCTTCTAGATTGTTAATAAATATATTGGAGAACACTACTCCTTGTACTGATCTCTGGTACACCCCACTATTAGCTTCTTTCCATGCTGAGAACTGGCCATTTATTTCTCCCTCCCCCTCTATCTCTTTAACCCAATTTTAATCCATGATTGACAGCACTTTACCTCTCACCCTGTGGTTGCCAAGTTTCCTTAATAGCCTCTTGTGTAGGACTTTATCAAAAGCCCTTTGAGAGTCTAAATAAATTACATCCACTAGTTTTTCTTAATCCACTGTTTTGTTACCTCAATAAAATTCTGCGTTAAAAATATCAATGACACATAAACAAAACTGTGACTTTTAAATGCTTTAAAAAAGACCCTCCTCCCCTTTTTGAGATCTGTCAATTTATCATCTTGTGCTTTCCCCCTTCTGTCCCTTAATATTTTTTCTTTGGTTCATATCACTCTAGTCTGCCACTGAACCTCTATAAACCAAAGAAGTCATTCCCTGTCTCATTTTAATGCAGTGACACAACTGAAGGGATTTTGAGCTACTTTACAAGGTAAATAAATTCTGCTAGCTGGTCCCATCTGCATTGTAAGAAACCCTTCCTAGCCAACTCTTTCAGTCATTCACCAACTTGGCAGAAATTTCAAGAGAGGGAATTTTTTATTGCTAGCTTTCCAAAGACTTCCCAACACCCTCCACTCCCCACAACCCAACCCTAACCCTCCTTTGGGCTCTGACATCTTCTCATTCCTTTCTATATAAGTAGATTCCCATGTGTTGTATTCATTTATTCATTTGACAGACATTTATTGTGTCTACTATGTGCAAAGCATTGTGGGCACACTAAAGATAAATGAGACATGTTCCCTACCCTCAAGGAGCTCATATCCTAGTGGGAGATAGAGATGGGGAGGGTATGGTTTTTTTTGATGTGTGTGTATGTATGGATGTGTGTGTGTGTGTATGTATGGATGTGTGTGTGTGTGTGTGTGTGTGTGTGTTTGTAAAAAGGCAAAGACACAAATAACAAAAATAAAACACAGATTTAAGGTATACAGAAGAGGTGACACACAAGTGTGATGTGAGATCAGAGGAGAGAATCTAACTTTGGAGATCAGGGAAGGCTTCATGAGAATGTTTGTATCCATTTAAAGGAGAGGTAGAACTCACAGAAGCAGAGATAGGTAGAATTAGCCTTTCAGCCTAAGAGAAAAATGACCTTTCTTTTAATAATCTTTCTTTTCTTTCTTTTTTTGCCCATATTTTATGATGAATTAAAGGAAATGAGCATTTTAACATGGATTCATAGAATCATAGTGTTGGTAGGCATCTTGGAAAAGGTTATATGTATATAAAAATCCCATTATACAGACTATATAGTTCTTCATGAACATTAGCAGTAACATGAAAATGACAATAACTTAAGGCAATCTAGTCCATTGTTGGATAGCTGAATTTGTAAGTAAGTCCATTTATTTTGAGCTTAAATAAAATCTATTTATTTTCTCTTTAAGGAAGGATCTTTGGAAACACAGAACTAGCAAGATAACTAATAAAATGTGAAAGGTACCTTTTCTATTCATTCATTAAAAAAAACATGAAATGACCATTTATATTATAGTTAAGTGTCCTTTAGAGCAGAGATTCTTAAGCTTTTTGTATATGTGTAATGGAGCTCTTTGGCAGTCTGGTGAAGGTTATTGATGCTTTTGTAGAATAATGCTTTTAAATACATAAGATAAAAGTGATAGTTGAAAAGCCTATGGATGCTTTTGCAGAATAATGCTTTTAAATACATAATATAAAAGTGATAGTTATGGAAAATGTATATATTTTAATAAACAAATCCATGTCTTCCAAGTTAAGAATTCCTAATTTATATATAATGGCATATATAATAAGATACTGGTCCAAACTGAATGTCTGCCAAACAGCTTTCCAATTTTTCCAGTACTTCTTGTCACATAGAGAGTACTTTTCTCAGTAGTTTATGATATTCCATTTATCAAACAGTGGGCTTCTATTTTAATTTGCTTCTGGCTCTTGCTCACCTAGTTTGTTCCTGTGAACTTTTCTATTTTATAATTATTACCAAAAAGTGAAGCTTACTATTGCTTTATATTGTCCATTTCCCTTTAAATTTGGGAAGCTTTAAGTTTGAGAGCTTTTGTTCTGCCAAATGAATTTTATTTGTCTAATTCTCTAAAGTTTTTATTTTTTACTGTATAGCATAAACCCCTAAATTAATACAGGAATTATCATAACTTATTTATCTTGATATACTTACCCAGGAGCATTGAATATCTCTCAAAGTCCTCCATTTTTCTTGTCAATATTTTGTAGAGCCAGCTTATGGAATAGTGGATAGAGCACTAGTTCTGGAGTCAGGAGAACCTGAGATCAAATTTGGACTCAAACACTTGATATTTACTATCTGTGTGACCCTGGGCAAGTCACTTAAACCCATTTGCCATGCCAAAAAAAAAGTATTTTGTAGTTAGAATAATAGTAATCTTGGATATGGTAGTTGACTCCTATGTATTGTGTACATTTTAAAGTTATTTTTGAATAATTCTTTTGATCATTTCTTCCTATTTTGGTAGTTCTGTCTATAAGTATTGATTTTGGTGAGACTTCTTTATGTTTTGCTAATTTGTTGAATGTATAAATTATGCCACTTAGTTTCTTCATTGATTACTCCTGTGGGGTTTTCTAAGTCATCATAGTATATGAAAATATAGGTTATTTTTGCTTTCACTTTACTTATTTTCAAACTTAAATTTTTTTTTGCTTTTTTTTAATCTAAAAAATTGGATGGTAGAATGAGTATTAAAAATGTTTTGCATTGACTAGAACAAGCAGCAGAAATTTCCTGGGATTGCTTTTAAATACAACACTTGACTTAAAAACAAAGTAACTGGATGGTCCCCAGTGTTTAATATCTATAAGATACCTACCAAATCCCTTTAAATCTTCTTTTCTCCTGCTAAATATTCTTCAGGTGCACCATTTATTTTATTGTAAGAAGATTTTGGATCTCCTCATTATCCTGGTCAATCAGATTAGATTACATTGTGACTAACTTTATTCTGGGCATTATATTTCTATTAAACATTCTTTTATATTTCTCCTCTGTCACTTTGAACTTCTAATGCCCTCTACATTCATATACAAAGCAGAACACCAGATGACTGTGTATAAGATTATGCATTTCCACATTCCACTGCTTCCTTTAAAAAAAAGTATACAATCAAGTTGTTACTTTCAAATCTGTCCTACTTATCTTTGCTTCCTTTGAAACATTCTTCTGTTTTCTCATGTACATTATAAAAGTTTCATTATTTTCAGCATTGCTACTAATCCTGTTTGTGTCTTTAAATTAAAAATAGTGGAGATAAAATAAAAAAACTTGCAACAAACTTAGTCAATCATAATAAAACAGTGTCTATGTCTAAAATTCTATTTCTCTTTTTGAAACTTGAGTCCATTAGTTATCTGTTCAGAAATGGGTAAGATGTTTCATAAATCCTCTGTATAGTTGGTTGATTGTTGCACTAAACAAAGTTCTTGTGTTTCAAAGTTGTTTTTCTTTATAATATTGTTGTCCTATAATTTGTTCTCTGCTCACTTCACTAGGATTCTCTTAAACTATCTCTCTTATTTATTTTTTTTTAGGTTTTTGCAAGGCAAATGAGGTTAAGTGGTTTGCCTAAGGCTGTGTAGCTAGGTAATTATTAAGTGAGACTGGATTTGAACCCAGGTACTCCTGACTCCAAGGCTGGTGCTTTATCCACTATACCACCTAGCCACCCTTCTCTTATAATTTCTTATGAAGTAGTAATATTCCATTACATTCATATTTTTGTTTAGTCATTTGTTTTAGTCATTCCCCAGATGAGGTTTTACCTCTTTGTTTTTTCCTTTTTTTATCCCCCTTCTTACAGCATTAGGGAGTTTGTTTTGCTTCTGACTCTTCCCTCCCCATTATTATTTTCCCTCTTAATTCCATCTCTATTTGTATCCCTGAATTGGATATATTTTGTTGCCAAATTCTGTGTGTGTGTGTGTGTGTGTGTGTGTGTGTGTGTAGAGGAGAGAGGAGAGGGGAGGGAGGGAGGGAGGGAGAGAGAGAGAGAGAGAGAGAGAGAGAGAGAGAGAGCTCCTTGTTTTATTTCATATAAGAATAATGTTAATCTGATGCTAACCACCCTGATCTATCCTACCATACTTATATATTCTTCTTCTCATAAATTCCAATTAAGAAATAGTTCTGTCCCACTTTTCCTCCTTTCTACATTACTATATTCCTTTTATCCTCCTTTCTTTTTTTCTCCCAGTTCTTGAACTGCTTCTTTATGGATACTTTAGAACTTTTTCTTTGACATTGGAATTCTAGGGAGGGTGGTCAAGTTGGCAAAATAAAGCCGGTATTCACTTGAACCTTCCCAAATTCCCCTTCAAACAACTTTAAAATAATGCCCCAAAATGAATTCTGGAGTGACAGAACCAACTAAAGAATAGGGTAAAACAATTTTTCAGCCCAAGACAACTTAGAAGGTTAACAGTAAAGGTCTATCTTATTAAGGTGAGAGTGAAATACAGTCCAGTACAGGTGGTCTGGGCAAGCCAGCAGTAAAGCTATGCCCCAGGAAGTCACCGGGGAGACCCTAAGACCCAGTGCAAACAAGCAACAGACCTTGCTCCAAGCAAACCAGTGCAGGCCTTAGGGGCATCCAGTACTGAATCATCAGTAGCTGAATCATCAGACAATAAGGGAGGTGGACAACTGGTCAGAAGGAGATTACAGGGGACACTTTGCATTATTCCAATTAGGATCTAGGTCACAGACCCAGGTCACTAATTTTAAGGGAAGCAGTAGTACTAACACACTAGGGTGAGTGACTTCAGGTCCAGAGTGGAAAAGAGTCACTCATAGACCAGAGCACAGACTAGGAGAGTAGTGATAACACCTCTCCTTAGATCATACCATCTTGAGGCACCTAAAACTCATAGATCCTCAGAATTAGCTCTGAAAACAAGATGAAAAACCTGAAACTTGGAACAATGCCCAAATTTAACATAAAAGTAAAAGTTAAGAAATAGTCTGGAAGAATGAGGAAAAAACCAAAAAAGGAATCTGACCATGGATAGTTACTGTGGGGAGTTACTGACAGGGAGGATCAAAACATAAACTCAGCCATGTGGCCTTGGGCAAGCCACTTAACCCCATTCATTGCCTTGAAAAATGTAAAAAAACAAACAAAAAAACCACACATAAACTCAGAAGACAATAACAATGTCAAAACAGCTGCATGTGAAATCTCAAAGAAATAATGCAAACTTGTGTCAGACCCCAAAAGAACCCCTAGAAAATATATATGTATATATTAATTAAATAAAGGAAGTGGAAGATAAAATGGGAAAAGAAATGAGAGTGGTACAAGAGAATCATGAAAAAAGAGTCAACAACTTCATGAAATCATCCCTGGGATTTTTTGGGGTTTCTTTCAGGCAGTAATCAGTATATTCTTTCTATATTTTGTTCTCTAGTGTATATATAATATACATATATGTATATATATATATATGAAAATTTATTTTATGATTTCTTGAAATAAAGTGATTGCTTTAAAAAAATTGTTCTCGGCTGCTGACACAGTGGATATAGCACCAGCCCTGGAGTCAGGAGGATCTGAGTTCAAATCCAACCTCAGACACTTAGTAATTACCTAGCTGTGTCCCATTGCCTTGCACAAACCAAAAAAATTTTAAAAATATATTTTCAGGGAGTCCAAAGATTCTTAAATTACCTCCTCTTGACCTCTTTTGCAGGTCAGTCATTTTTGTTATATTTTACATTTTCTTTTTTTTTTAGTTTTTTGATTGCATTTTAATGCTTCTTACTATCTCATGGAGTAACTGATTTCTGTTTGATTTACTCTAGTTTTTAAAGAATTCTCTTTGGTTTACTACTTTCTATTCTGGACTACTTAATTTATTGGATCCTCACAACAACCTTGAGAGGTAGTTGCTCTTATTATTTTCATTTTATACCTGGGGCAACTGGGGTAGGCAGATAGGTTAAATGACTTGTTCAATATTATATAGCAAGAAAGTGTCTGAAGAGCCTGATGCCAGGCACTATCCATTGAGACACCTTCCCAATAGGGATTTGATTTAATTTTGTAAAAAATATATTGTTTGTTTCTTCTAAGAATTGATTAAGTCTTATGGAAAATAAATTTTATTTTTCCACATGTGGTGGTTATGAAGATTCCTTTTAGCCTGTGTTTTGGGGGCATCTTTAGAACTATAATAATTTTAAAATGCTGGTTGATTTAAAAAAAAATTTTTGTTTTCTCAATTCTTCCTTTATTTCCTAAATTGGAAGGTTGTATAAAGGGTCTGGTTCTGCCCTTTTTCTTTCTTTGAGTGTGCTTATTGTCCCTGCTTGGTGTTGTTCTGGATCACCTGAGTTTCTTTGCTGACCATGGCTTGCTAGGTATAGGCCTACCCTAGATGTCTGAGAAGTAGAGTACTAGATATTAAGGTCCCTCTGAACTAGCTATCTCCAGAAGCTTAGAACAGAGGGGTAGAGTTAAATGTCCTAGTCTGAGTACTGCTAATACTACTCTGGTTAATGGTGCTCCCATTAGCTCCCAATGTCCCTGCTGGGGTTTTATAGCCATCTTGAGGTTTTCTGACAATCCTAGGTTTTAAATTTTTTTTAAATTTTGTTTTTAATCCTAAGGCTTTTTTTTGGAGATCCTATGCTCTTTCTGCTTCTGGCAACAGAGACTTGCAAGCTAATGATGTCTTTGATCTAATCCAGCTGGGAGGCTACCAGTTTGTTGGCTTGTACTGGAATCAACTTTTCGGAAGGCCCCATTTCTTGTCTCCATGGGTTTCTGGTTGGCTTTTTGTGGAAGGAAGGAAGGAAAAAAGAATTTATTGGATCCTCACAACAACCTTGAGAGGTAGCTGCTCTTATTATTTTCATTTTATACCTGGGGCAAGTGGGGTAGGCAGATAGGTTAAATGACTTGTCCAACATTATATAGCTAGAAAGTGGCTGAAGAGCCTGACACCAGGCACTATCCATTGAGACACCTAGCTGCCTCTAGGTGTGTAGTCCTGGGATTGAATAAATCACTTACTATAATTTAAATTACTTAATGTAGGATTTCTTGAGTATTTTCAAGGTTAGTGTAAATATTAGGTTTTTGCTTGAGTAGATAATGTAGATGCTGGTCAGTCTGCCTCTGTTCAGGAAGTCATCTTGTTCAGAATTTCCCTAAATCTTTTCATAAGAATATACACAGTTGTTTTTTTGAACATGTGTTGTATTTCACATTCATTTCTTTTAAACTGCATCTTGTTAGTTTCTGTCCATCTTTCTAATCTAGAGAGATCTTCTGAGCCTTGATTTTGTCAGTCATCTTATTATGTATCCTTCTTGGCTTGGCTTTCACAAATTCAGTAAGCATAATTTCTTTTTCTTTGTTCAAGTCTTCAACAATGTCCCTTTCCTTGTGGTTTCATTTTAACTGACACAAATCTGACAGAAGTCATTGCTGCTTATTTGTGAAGGTAGTTATTTTGGAAGACTAGAGTATTCTTTCTACTGTTCTTATTTTTCCTGTGCAAGTAGGAGTGATGCAATGGAAAGATCATGAAATCTAGGGTCAGGTGGGTTCAAATCTCATATCCACCATTTATTATTTTCTTGGACAAGTCATTCGATCTCTTTACCTCAGTTTTTTCACCTTGAAAATGATGGCATGTGTGTATTCATTTCTTTAATCTCATTTATTCCTTACAAAACTCCTGTGAGGGAGGCAGGACACATTGTTGGCTCCATTTTACAGACTTGAACCCCAGAGAAGTAAAATTATTTGTCTGGTGTCACAGAGCAAGTTTCTGATGGGGTCAAAACTAGAATCTGGGTTCTTAATCACTGGACTCATTCGCTCTCCATTATTACAATGCAAAATTCCATTCCTTTATGTTATTTGTTTCAATAGGTTTAGTAATTTGTATCTTTTAGCTTTTAACACAGTATTCCTTAGCAAATTTCTGGGAGTTTCATGGCAGGAGAGACACATAGGTCTAAATATGGGGTATACAGACTTTTGCCTATCTCATTCCAGCCCCTATCTTAACCACTTGAAGAAAAAGACAATTTTCATTTTGGATTAATACTATTTTAAAATGCATTTTACTCCTCTGAGGTAAGCTTTTCTTCAGTGTTTCAACAAACCATTTAAACTTTTATCATTTTTTCTTATAAAAAAAAATCTCCTTCATTTAAATTGTCACAGCTTGGAAGCCCTGCTTAGAATACATAATAACCACTTGTAACACTTAAAATGAAAACAAATTTACTGAGGATGGTGGAGCGACAACAAAGACCAAGAAAAATCTAAGTGTGTGGAAAATAGTGTCTCCTACGCATATATTTTCAGAACTATGTATTTTTATTGAAATTACTGCTTCCTGTTCTCCTCTTTCCCTTCTTCTTCCTGATTTCTTTAGGTTCAAAAATTGAAGGATGAGAGAAATACTGGAGGAACAGAAGAGCTTGGAGGATGGCTTCATGATTTGTTAGCTTTGTATCTTGTTTTTTTAGCTACATTATGGATGCAAATATTTTCCTGTTTGGATTCCTTAAGGCAAATTGTGAAGCATCTGAAAAAAAAATAGATCTAGATGGCTATTGAGAGAAATAGTTTTTCCAATGGCTATTGGAGTGGGAAGAATTAGAGACTAGTTTTTATTATCTGGGAGTCAGTTATCTAGTTTGTGGCTATCCCCACCCTTTGCTGTACCTACATTGTTTAGCCTTGTTATTTGGTCAATTCAGTACTTAATCTCTTATTAGCTACTCCTATCCTTAACTAAGGAGTCAAAAATAAAGTCCAAACATCTTGAGTCTCCACAGTTTGGTTTCATTTTTGTGTTCCTATCTTATGCTAGAATTCTCCCTCTCACAACTATGTTCTAGGTTCTAGTCCATCTGGACTCCAGAAATGTGTCTTTAACTTTATTAATTATTAGCATAGCAAATACTTGTTGATTAATTGATTGCCACCTCTGGATCTTTGGTTAGATTTACCTTTACCTAAATGCTCTTCCTGTGCTCCTTCATCTGTTGAGAATCCTACCAACCCTTCAAGTTGCAGCTCAAATACTCCAACCTCCATATTTCCCTGCCACCTCAGTTAAAAGCAATTTCTCTTTTGTTTATACTTTTGTGGCATATTTCCTGGCCCTTGTGCACTAATAATTTATTTTTTATAGAATAGTGATTTGTCTATGTAACATTACCTGGGAGGCATTCTGAGGCTGAAGAAAACTCACTGAGCTTTGGGCTTGCTTCCCAGGTCTAAATGATATGGGTGGATGAAACTCTGACCATTTTCTACTGTATATTTCTACTTTAATTCAATCTGCAGAATATAAAAAAAAATTAAGAATTCACTCAGGCAATTAGGTGGTCTAGTAAATACAAGTTAGACTTGTATTGAGGAAGACATGAGTTCAAATGTAACCTTAGACTCCTTGTAGCGATGTGACCCTAGGTCAGTCATTTAACTTTGGCCTAAGTTTTTTCTTATGTAAAATAGGGATAATCATAGCCTACCTCAAGGGTTGTGGTAAAGATCAAGTGAAAAAAAAATATGCCAACAACAAAGTTAGCAATTATTTATGAAGTGATTATTATGCCAGGAATTGTTTTGAGCTGAGAGAATACCCCTCCCCCCCCAAAATGAAAACAGTCTCTGCCTTTGAAGAGTTTATATTTTAATGTAAAGAGCTTTGCAAGTCTTAAAGTGCTACATAAATACTAGCTAGTTATTATTACTATAACAATAATTATCTATTACTTTGTGAAAACTGCTGTGCTACATGAAGATTGAAAGTCAATTCACAATGACAATTTAGGAGAGAGAGGTGTTTAGGGAAGATTGCATAGGAGGGACCCCTGAGCCTTATCCTGAAGAAAGATAAAGGTTGTTAAAGGTGAAATGAAGTTGCTGTTCAGTCTTATCTGATTCTTTGTGACCCCATTTGGCATTTTCTTGGCAATAATACTAAAGTGGTTTGCCTTTCCCTCCTCCAACTCATTTTTATAGATGAGGAAACTCAAATAGGGTTAAATGACTTGGCCAAGTCCCCAGTCTTTTCTGAGGTCAGATATGAACTCAGTCAGATGAGTCTTCCAGACTCCAGGCCTGGTATTCTATCCACTTTGCCATCTACCTAGTCCATGCAAAATGAAGTGTTGGTTGTATGTTAGGAATGGGAGATGGCTTATGTGAGTGAATTGATGCAAGAGAAAGAATGTCAGATTTGTGATAGAACTAGTAATCTGACTGAAATAAAGGGTATTTAAAGGAGAGTAATAGGATACAAGTCTGACAGTGAATATTGGATGCAGGTTATGAGGACTTTATATTTTTTAATAAAGGTTAAAGTACATATGATACCTTCTTCAATCCCCTTTCCCTCATGCTCAAATTAGATTTTTTTTTTCCTTTTAAGGCTTCATCCTCCTGGACATCTTTGAAACTTTTGGTACCATTAAACCACATTCTGTTAGATACTATATTGTACTAGTTGTCTCTTGACCTTTCTAAATCTTTTTCCTACCTTCTTATCCTTTTGTTCTAACTCAATTTTAAGGTAGCTCTTTCAGGTTTCTTTCTTAAGATTGTTTTCTATTTCCCTATATTTCTTTCCTTGGAGATAACATTTCCTTCTGTGATTTCATCTATTATCTCTTTGCAGGTGATTCCCACAGTCTTATCTCCTAACCTAGTGTCTCTCCTACAGTAGTCTCACCCCACATCTCTATTCCTACTGTCTATAGGACATCACTTTGTGTTCCACCATCACCTCAAATTCAGCATGACCAAAATCAAATTTAGTTTTTCCAAATATGTTCCTCCTTCTGGCTATTTCTGTTAGTCATAAAACATAGGATCAAAATTTAGTTGTACACATTTGAAATTTTGTCTTCTTTTCCCTTTGCATTCTCTTTCTTATGTATTTTTAATGACAGTTTGCTTTTTCTACCTTTTTTTATGTTTTTGCAAGACAAATGGGGTTAAGTGGCTTGCCCAAGGCCACACAGTTTGATAATTATTAAGTGTCTGGGACCAGATTTGAACTCAGGTACTCCTGACTCCAGGGCTGGTGCTCTATCCACTGTGCCACCTAGCCACTCCCTGTTTCTACCTTTAAAACATCACTTTCATCTATTCCTTTTACATCCTTTTACTTTTTAGAACATAGGCTCTGACCCATAGATAATTCCTTTATAACTACCTGCCAGGAAATCATAAGAGCTAACAGATCTTCTAGACTTCATTCTTTCCCTAAACCATTTCTCCTCACACTCTTCTTACCTGATTAATTTTAATTATGTGTAGATCTGAATATATCATTCTTCTGCTTAACCCTGCAGTGTTAACCCCATTAACTATCAAAGTTCAAATTCTTTAACCTGACGTTTAGTCCTTACATAATTTAGTACTATTCCATCTTTCTAGATTTCAGTTATTCACTGTTTCAGTAATTAAAGTCATTAAGAATTTTATTAGGCACCTAGTATGTTTCATGCTTTCTTCTCTCCAAATCTTTGCTCTGATGTTTTTTTTATATGCAGCAGACATATAGGGGAGTAAGATGTAAGAAGACTGGAAAGGTAAGAAGGGGTCAGGTTTAAAAGTTAAATAGAAGATTTTTATTTTATCCAGAAGGTATAAACCTAAATTTGCTTCTCTAAAATTTCTACCCTTTGCTTCAGATTCAGCCATTTGAAACCAGCTGTGCAAGTCTAATTCCTCTTCCGTATCACCCTACTTCCTTTATTTACCAATCATGAAACTTATTAAGAGCTCCTAGAAATATTGGAAAACAGTCTGGAAGAAAATAGCATTACACCAGCATCTTATACCATACGGCACAATAAGTTCCAAATGGATACTCAACATAAAAATGAAAAGTCACATCACAAAAATAGAGTAGTATGCATGGTTGTATCTTTCACATTTATGATCATGGAGAACATTCCTAAGCTTACAAAAGAAAAGAGAGATTGAAAATGATAAAATAGATCATTTCTAATATATCAAATTAAAAAAACCTTACAATAACAAAATTAGTGCAAGTAGGATAAAGAGTGATGTGAAATTGAGAAAAAAAACTTTTCATCAAGTATCTTTAATCAAAATTTGACATCCATAATCTACAGAAAATTGCCTGTATATAATCATGAGAAATTTTTTTCAGCAGATAAATAATAAAAGAATGTGAACAATTCTCAAAAGGAAAAATACAAATTATCAACAACATATGAAAAAATGTCCTAAGTCATTACCACTAAAGATATGAAAATTCAAACATTCTTGAGGTATCACTTCATTCCCATCCCATTGGCAAAAATAAGAGATAGAAATCTTTAAAGTCAGAGGAACTGTGGGAAAGAAGACTGAAAGACTCATGTGCTATTGGTGTATCTGTGAATTAGTCCAACTATTCTGGAAAGCAATTTGAAAACAATACATATATATGAGTACATAATGTATATTTGTGTATGTGTGTATGTACATAAGAAGAGATAGAGGAACTAGAGACCAAATTGTCAAGATATAATGGATTATGGCAAAAGCAAGGGCATTTCAGAAAAAGCATCTACTTCTGTTTCATTGACAGTACTAAAGCCTTTGTGGATCATAACAAAATGTGGCAAGTCCTCAAAGAGATGAGAGTACCAGATCATTTTATTTGTCTTCTAGAAACCTGTATGTGGGTCAAGAAGCAATAGTTAGAACCAAACATAACATAACTGATTGGTTTAAGATTGAAATAAAAATACAACAAGGTTCTATATTGTCACTTTAGTTATCTAACTTATATGCAGAGTACATCATGTAAAATGCCGAAATGGATGAATCAAAAGCCAGAATTAAGGTTGCCAGGAGAAATATCAACAATCTCAGATATCAAAATGACACTCCTTTGATGGCAGAAAATGAAGAGGAATTAAAAAGCCTTCTGATGAGGGTGAAAGAGGAAAGTGTAAAAGCTATCTTGAAGCTTAACATTTAAAAAAAATCTATAAGATCTTAGTAACTAGGTCTATTACTTCCTAGAAAACAGAGGGAGAATAGAAGCAATATCAGATTTTCTATGCTTAGACTCAAAGATCATAGCAGACAATGATTGCAATAATTAAATTAGAAGATGCTTGCTCCTTGAAAAAATTCCATTTCTAATTTGGACAGAAAAAAAAAAGACAGATATTACCTTGTTGAGAAAGGTTTATATAATCAAAGTTATGGTTTTTCCAGGAGTAATATATGATTGTGAGAGCTGGACTATATTAGGAAAAATGGGTATCACAGAATTGATGTTTTCAAATTGTAGTGCTGGAAAAGTCTTTTGAAAGTCCTTTGGACAGCAGGAAGCTCAAATCAGTAAAAAAATTAATTCAGGTCATTCACTGGAAGGTCAAATACTGAAGATGAAGCTTAAATATTTTGGACATATAACAAGAAGATGTGATTCATTGCAAAAGACCTTGATTTGGGGAAAAATTAAAGGCAAAAGAAAAAGGGGATGGCAGATGATGAGTCGTGCCATGGAACCAATGAAAACCAACTTTGACAGCCTGGTGTACTATGGTCCATGGAGTCACAAAAAGTTGGACAAGACTGAATGACTGAACAACATCAGAACAATTGTGTGTGTGGGTATAGTGTATTACACAGACATATTTCTCAAATATGTAGTATATGTTCAGATATATCGAATATATTGTTTTTAATGTTTAAAAAGATATTGAATATACTACATATATAATATATTTACATATATTCATACATAGTATAATGTATATATGTATATACCAAAGCTATTAAACAAAGACACTGTGCCTAAATAGGAATATGATAGTTACAAATCCTTGAGAATCACATCCATTAATCAAGGATTTTAACCACCCAAGGAGGCTAAAGAACACCTGACCAGGCACTTAGAAACAGAGTAGACTAATCAGCAAAGAGATGCCTAAGGAAACTCCATCTTTAAAGTTTTACCTTAGGCTAACCCAACTAGAGAGTTTTTGCTTCAGTATATAAGTACAGAAAGGGAAACAAAGAGCAGTTAAAATAATTTGCTCTGATCACACTTAAAATTCATAATGGAACTACTCAAAATTTAACTTCTGATGCTATGCTCTACTAGACCATACTTCCTCTTTTCCTTTGACCTTTTTTAAAAAGGGTATTTTTGCTTTTGTTTTTTCAAACAATCATTTCTCAACAGCCCTTTCCTTCCTTCTCCCTTTCACTACCATCAATAATTGTGTCTTCTCTTAAAAAAAACAGTTAAATAAGCCTATCTTATTTAATAACTGAGTCAGAACTTGTCAGTTCACACCTTTTTTTTAAAAATCCAAAACTTAGTTTTTATTGACATAGAGAACTTCTATTGTGGGAATTTCTTCTACCAATATAGTCCAAGAATTATTCTGCAAATCACTGTGGCACTGAGACATTCAATGACTTGTCTCAAGTCACAGAGGTAGAAATTGAATTCAGGTCTTTCTGACTCTAAGGCTAGATCTCTCACTACTCTGCAATGTTCCTTCTCTATGAAATATTCCACAATTGTGGTTTACCACTTCTTAACAGAAAAAAAGAAATATATTCTTGCATCACACATCTGGAACCAATAATGGACGTTGAAATTGAACTTAATTCTGTTATCTCGATGTTTTCTTCCTTTAGAGTGCTATAGTTTTAATGAGTATGTCATACTCCTGGTTTTTATTTCCTTTTCTCTACTTTATTTTGTATATATCTCCCCAACTTTCTCCAACTTCCTCATATTATTCATTTCTCATAGCACAATAAGAAGTATATTACATCATATTCCACAATTTACAGCCATTGTTCAAATAATTTTTTTGCTACTCCAAAAATTTCTATGTTGAATATTTTATTGTTCATGAGACTTTGCTTTTTGTCATTAAACTCCATGGGCTATATGATCCATGAGCTATATTCACTTGGTCTAAAATATGAATAGTTCAGAAAACTTTTCTCTAGCTACTGTGCCATGTTACTTTTTATAAATGCACATACAGACAGAGCCTACATATGGTAGAGAATTCCTTTCTCAATTTTCATATGTATATAGCCACGTGAGTATTTAAACATTTTCACAAACACACACACAAACACAAACACTTGAACACTCAAACACACACACACACACACACACACACACGTTAGGTTTTTAGCAAGGCACTGGGGTTAAGTGGCTTGCCCAAGGCCACACAGATAGATAGCTAGGTAATTATTAAGTGTCTGAGGTTGGATTTGAATTCAGGTACTCCTGATTCCAGGGTCGGTGCTTTATCTGCTGCACCACCTAGCTGCCCCCAAATATTTTTGCACTTGACCAGTGTGGGAATTTATTTTGCTTGACCATTCACATTCATTACAAGACTTTTTGTTTGTTTGTTTAATTTTTTCCCCCCAGGGGATGGGGGGAAGGGAAGTTTGAGAGATAGAGAAAAAAATCAGTTCGTTAATTGAAAAGCAAAAAAAAAAAATAAAAGATTTTTTAAAAAGAAATCAAATAGTTTTGTATGATTTATATTTTCTTTTATCTGGTCTAATCATAGTTCAGAAACTTAGAAAGAGAGAACATTTTCGTGATCACATTTAATAAAGTAACTACTATAATAATTTACCCATAAGATATATCTCAGTACTTATTTATCTGTTTTATTCCAAATATATTTGTTCAGAGATTTAGAGTTAGAAGACACTTAGAGATAATTTAATCCAAACCTCTACTGAATTGATTAAGAAACTACAGCCCAGGGAGTTTAAGCTCAAGATTAAACAAATAGTAAATGACAAAGTTAGAATTTGAATTCTGGTCCTATAATGTCCATCATGACATTCTTGCTGCTGAGCAGTACTTCTATAATTTTATCCACATAGCTACTCCTTCTATCTCTTTCATGTTTTTCTTTGTGAGTTGTTTAAAAAAATTAGTTAACCTGTGACCAGTCTTCTGGTCATTCTATTAATATTGATAAAATTTTATTAAATTGAAGGTCATGGAATTATTTAATGTTATTGGGTTTTTTCTGTTTTGTTTTGGTATGAATCTATGACTTCTTCAATGTAGGTAATTCTGAATTCTTTTTGCTGATGCAGACTAGCAGCACTCCTGTAAATTTCTGTCTTAGAGAGCTGACTGGGGGGCACTCAGAGATTAAATGATATGCTCAGGTTCACACAGCAAGTATGCTACAGGCCCAACTTGAAAAAAGGTCTTCTTGACCCCAAGGCTGGTACCTATCCACTATACCATGTGGCCTCTTATGATCACCATAATCTTTTATTAGTACAAAATTGGGCACATTAAGGAGATTAGATTGTAATTCTCTCAGGTATTTTTAGCTTTTTTTATTTTTAGCATATAAATAACATCCTTCTCACCTTCATTGCCCTTTCCCCACTTAAGCTGACCCCTGCCAGACCTGATGGCCTACCGACACCTGTTCTAAACATCACAGTTAGAATAAACCTACTGTTTTCTAATTTACAATTTAGGTTTTGACACTGTGATTGGTATAATTTGTATTAAACTGGATCCACAAGACTGCAATTCTCCCTTTTCCTTTCTTATTTTCATTTTTAAGCCCTTAAGAGAATGCAAAGGAAACTTAAAGACTGACAAAATATTATCATTCTAGCAAAAGGGAATTCCAGAACATTCTGAAGTGTTCAGCATTCTCTTTGATAAGGGCTTCATGACAAACTTGGTCATGATTCTCAAAATTGCTGCTTCATCTTTCTGCAAAGCTTACCAGAACAGGTTCTGAAATCGATCACAACCTGATATTCTGTAACTTGGCATCTACGTAAGTACTAATACGCAGTATGTGAAGATGTGGTTCTGAAAAGTTGTATGTGAATCATAGCAAATTTAAAGATTTAAGGGGATTCAGGTATTTAAATAATCCTCTTGGTAAATACTTTGGCACCATGAAAATTCCCTTTGGAGAGTGAATATCCACCCTCCTGTAGGGTATCTCTTTTGTAAATTTGGATTTTTGTATAGGGATACTTCTTAGATGATCGGCAACTGACTGATTGACAAAGAAATGAAGCTGCTGCTAATACTATGTCTTCACTACCAGCCTAGCCTTCACCAGATGACTGAAAACACTTCCTTGAAGAGAAAGGGATTAGGGACAGGACAGTTATTAAAAATAAATGGGATGGAACACTGGTTCTTTCTGCTTTCTTGATTTTGGGTGAGTTGAACACCATGTTCCAGGTGAATAAGATGCTTCAAAGGAGATTGAAGAACTTGTTGGGTGAGGGAAGTAGTTCTTTGCTAATGGAAGTGATGGTTTATATTGGTGGAGATCCAAAGTCCACCTCTGAAAGAGAGACTGGCTGAAACTTCTTGCTCCTCATGTATGTCCAGTTATTGTTGACTAAAAAAGGGACTTTAAAAGAGAATGGGGTGGGCAACTAGGTGGCACAGTGGATAGAGCATTGACCCTGGAGTCAGGAGGACCTGAGTTCAATCTGACTTCAGAAACTTAATAATTACCGAGCTGTGTGACCTTGAGCAAGTCACTTAACCCCCTCCCCCATTGCCTTACTGGGGGAAAAAAAAGAGAGAATGGGAATCAGGTGCAGGGGACCCATCAATGGACCAAAGAGAAGGAAAGCAAGAGATAACATGTGCTTTTTTTGATGTCATAGATTTTGTCTTTTTGGCAACCAAAAAAAATGAGGGCAAATAGATCATGTTTTGTGAGATATGAAGGTAAGAAAATTATAAAAGAAGAAGATAGTAAGACCTGACAAGATCTTAGCTGAGATGACACTTTTGGGTACAATCACTTATTGATTTCAGGCCAAGAAAGTGCCAACTTTTTGGTCATGATAGGATTTTAGTTCAGTCTTCAAAAGCTGGTCATAACTAGCAATTTGCTTGCATCTAAGATAAGTAGCACAAAGTATAACTAGGGCAAATACAATAAGATTGACCTCCCCAAATACTTCTAGAGAATTTATTGAGGAGAGAGAAAGATCAATGAATGAAGAAATAATTCACTTAGAGATATGGTCATCAGCCTACTCTCTATTAACTTCCTATTTTTATTGTTCTTGATATATAGATGCTTAGCTCAGTTTTTTGGCTTTAGAAGATTTTAGGGGCTGCCAGCATCTTCTAAAATTTAGTTTGCTGGGGTGAATCTATCATCTTCCTTAGTTACTGCTCTGCTACTGGTAAAGCATATTCATATAGGGGTGTGTGTGTGTGTGTGTGTGTGTGTGTGTGTGTGTTTGTATGTATTCATATCTATATATGTGTGTGTGTGTGTGTATGTATATGTATATACATTGCTGTTTGTCCTTCTTAAAGAAGGACATCAGAGAGATGATGCCATGAAATGCACATAAATTGGATTTGAGTAAGGAGGTATTATGCAAAGTCACCTGTCTCACTTTCTCCTTCAGAGTCATCTGAGTCCAATGGCCAGATATGGATCAGGAAGACTGGAGTATGCCCTGGATGCCAAGCAATTAGCGTTAAGTGACTTGCCCAGCTTGAAAATATCAAATGTTTGAGGTTGGATTTGCACCCAGATCCTCTTGACTCCAGGGCCAGTGTTTTATCCTCTGCACCACCTAGTTGCCCCATGTGTATATGTGCAAAGTATATTGAGTGTGAGTTGGAAGTTAGCTTGAATGATTCCAATATTCCCTGAATTCTTTAAAATGATTAAATGCTTAAGGGAGCAATGTTCCTATTTAAGGAGCAAGACTCTAAAAGTTTTCAAGATTTCTCAGGTCCCCAGAGCTCCCACATATTCCTTCACAAGCTACAAAGGAAATTAACCTCAACAACAACAACAAACAAACAACAAGAATTAATTGTCTAGATTTCCCTAGGAGCTCTGTTAAGAAACTGACTTTCTTTACCAGTTCCAGTAATCAGCAAAGTTCTTAAAAATTCCTAAAGTTTCATTTAAAACCTCCAGAAAGAGTATCCATTTACTTCCTCATCCTTATCTTCAACTAATTAAACCTACTCTTTCTTAAGTAAGAACATTTAGAAAACTTTTTCAAATCACCCAAATTATTTCTCATTCAGTTTTATTTTTCTGTTTTGTTTAATTACTCACATTTCACTAGTATTGTCTTATACTAATTTAAATTGTAAATCAGCTACTGTATATTTCAGGTATATAATAGTGATAATGAGAGGGAGTGTAGCTTATTGGATAGAGAGCTGATTCCAAGTCCCACTGACTGGGCAGCATTCTTAAGGCTAAAATTGTAGAGAAAGTGTTAATCTGTTTAAAGGAAGTTCTTCCATAAACCGGTGAAATCACAAGTCTAATCCTTAGCCTTATCTTTTGATGATAACACTAACCCATGTTTATATAACACTTTTTTGTTATTATTCATTCATTTTAGTTATGACTCTGTGACCCCATTTGGGATTTGCTTGGTTTATCATTTCTTTCTTCAGTTCATTTTACAAATGAGGAAACTGAGGCAAACTGGGTTGAGTGACTTCCCAGGGTCCCATAGCTAATAAGTATATAGGACTGATTTGAACTCAAGAAGATGAGTCTTCCTGATTTCAGATCTGGTATTCTCTCCACTGTACCACCTAGCTACCCAAAGAAAACTTTGTTTCATTAAGATAAATTCTTACTGGTCAACCTTGAAACCTCACTACTATTTAGCATATTGATTGTACCCAGCCAACCAATTTAAAAACAAATTTTTGGAATTGAATCTGTTTATAAGTTGGATTTTCTAAAGTATGACTATATATGAATTGGGTATTGACTATTCTTTCAAGGAAATTGCTGCTGAAGACAATTGCATTGTATTTGGACCCCAGATAGAAGAGTCAAGGGGATTGCTTATAGTAATAACAACCTCAACTGAATATTGGGATAATTTGGCTCTTGCATGGACTAATTAAGCATAAACTTATTCTTTCTATGCCTTTCTGCATGCCTGGTTTGTTCTATTATATTTTCAATGGGCACCTTTCCAATGAAAAATTGGTCTTTGGAATTAAGCATTGACTCTGTCATCTAGAAATTATGTATGGCTTTTGTACAATCTAAGGTTACTCTTCACAGATTTCATAGAAAGCAAACAAGTATACAGCAGTACTATTCATTTCTGCAAGAGGACTGCACTGAGGATCACATGATTTTAGAGTTGGAAGAGTCAGATTTAATCTGATCCAAACTATGCTCCAATGTCTTAAGCAATCTTAAGAATTTTCCTGAAGAAAAGCTGTAATGGCAGATAATCAAGGATAGCAGACCTACTGGCTTTGCATTCTGTTGGTGACTCAGAGGGTGAATTCATCTGCTGTGGTGAACCATCAAAGATTGGTTAAAATCAATTTTTTATATATATATATATATATATATATGTATATATATATACATACATATATATGCAAAATTGGCTTCTTACAGTCCTGAATTAGTCACTAAACCTATCAAATAATGTGATACCATCTTTTTTATTGTTGTTTTGTTTAGCAGAGTACAGTAAAATAGTTAATGTCCATTTATAATTCTTGTTTTGTTTTTCCATAACTATTATTTGATATTCTTGTCCACTATGGAAACTTGGGTGAAACTGGAAGTTTGAAGAGTCAAGAAGGCTCCATTGATTTATTAATAATTAAGCTAATAATTATGTTTAAGATTGTGATAAACTTTGAAAAGGAGGCAGATGTTTTCTGAAAATTATTCCCTGGACTTGTCATGGTCCTCTTTGAGGATGAAGGATAAAGAACAACCTTTGTGAGTTGTAGAAGCTGCCCCACTACTTTTTCTTTTCTTTTTCTTTCTTTCTCTTTGTCTTTGTCTTTTCCCCACTTCTTTTCCTCCATAAAGGGTATTACACTCTTATTCGTGACTGCTCTGCCCAAAGGAATGTAAATTTGATCTCTGAAACATGGCAAGATATCTTGGGGTTTACAGCCCCAAATAACTGGCTTTCAAAGATTGGCCAGCTGTAGGTTCCAGGCCAAGACCACTTGGTCATTGTTGGATTCTGATTGACTTAGAGTGAATATAAAGAGCAATTGTTTCTGTTTTATCCAGAAACCCTGAGGGTCTTTCCCTCCCAGACTGATTTTTTTTTTGGACTAGGTAAAACAGACCATTCTTTGCTTTATTTTTTTCTTTACCTAGCCTATATCCTTTAATGGGCATTGCCTCAGTCAAACTGAGACCTGTTAAAGACCTTAAAAGACCAAGGCTCCTACTGTTTCCAGTACCATCTCCAGTCATCTTGATTCATATTTGGTCACTGAACTGAGATGACTCTGGTGGAGAAAGTGATGCTAGTGTCTTTGCATAGTCCTTCTTTACTTAAATCCAATTCACAGTATGCCTTTCATGGCCTCACACCCCTGATGTCATGGTTCTCTTGGAGAATGAAGGACAAACAACAGCTTCCTGGGCCATAAAGAAATGTCAGAATTTTTTTCTATATGGTGCTAATTAGTGGAACAGGTAAATTAGAAAGCCAGTTCTGAGGTATTTGTAAATATAAAGTGGAATTCAAGAGTGTGGAGGCTGGAGTTAGTGCTTTCTTTGAAGGACTGACTGTATGAAAATAGATAATTAGTGACATGATGATGGAAATGGAAGGTGTTAGTGCTGGACTGACTGATTAGTGGTGAGATTTAGCATTAGAGATTGATGAAAGAGTTTTATTTTGGAGTTTAAAAAAAAGTTGATTTCAGCACTTTGGGGTATTCCAAAGCCAATTTTGTATTTGGAGAGAGTGTATAAATCTGGAGTGTATGTGTGTGATGACAGTAGGTTCTGGGGCAAGACAGAGACAGGCAACTCTTCCCTATGTAAATGGGCAGAGAGGTAGAGTGATAACCACAGAATTACATAGATATTTTGGAAGATATAGTAAAAAAAATATTGGGAGATTGGGTTATCTGGTATAGTTCTAAGCTCTCAATATTTGTCCCCTTGGGAAAAGATACCATCAAGGCACAATACAAAATACATTTTACACACTGAAGTGTGACATGACTAGCATTCACTTCAAGCAGAAGAACAAGTTTCTCTTTTTGGCTGTGGGTTACAAAGGTTGTTTCAACTGCCCTTCAATTTCAGCATCATAGTACCTGGTTGACCTTTAAAATCTGTTGGCTTTAGAATTATGGCATCAGAGCACTCCCATCTGACTTTCAAATGTGCTATAGAAATAAGCAATCTTTCTATGTTTTAGTCATTTATAAATCACTTCCTTTGAAATGTTGGCACTGGCATTTTCCCTCAGTTGACTGACTAGTCCAAGAGTTGCTTCATTGACGCCTCCTCTCATCCCACCATTTTCTTTTATTTCCTTTTTCATCTGGGAAAAGCTCAGTTATTTCAGTGTTGAGGAAACAAAGCTGTTTCTCCAACAGACTAGAAGTTTGGGTGTGTGTGTGGGGGGGGGGGATTGCCCTCAATGGACCCCAGTAGATTTCAATTTTCTGCTCTGACAGGTGAAAAAGGATAGGAAGGACTTAATGTCTTTAAACCAGAGCCATACTAGTGACAAGTACAAATTAGACTTCATGCTTCTGCAATTTGACTAGTCAACACCTGGTCTAGGATAAGGTCTCTTAACATTAGAGAGAATTCTGAAACCCCACGCATCTAACACAGCACAGTTGACTTCCTTAGGAAATAAAGAGAAACAGAATGGTGGAATGGATAGGCCAGCCTTGGACTTGGATCTGGGTTCAAGTCTTGCCTCTGACAAATGAAATGAAGGAAATGGGGCAAGGGGGAGGGGAAGAATTGGGGAAAGAAAGAGAATTAAATTTCACAAATAATATTAAAATGAAAGATGAAATCCAACACAGTGTAGCCCACTGTCACACAGAATTCTTCCTCATGTTTCAAATAATTAAATGAACATACTTTCAAGACTTGAATCACAAAAAAGAATGGAAATTATCCCCAAAGCAAATAATTGCTGAATATAGCCTTCTGAAAATAATCATGGTCTAGATCGTCTAGTAAATTAGTGTTTAAACTGCTACCAACGTTATTTCCACTTTAACAACAAGAAAAGTTCAGGATTGTGTTTGGTGGTGGTGGGGGTATAAATAAGAAAAACCTAGTGCTCAGATGACACCAGCTTTTAATAACATCCCTATTTGAATTATCCTTTAAATTCAATTCTCTGCCAAGTCACACTGTCAAAAGGCAGCAGACCAAACAGAAACAAAAACAGTAAATAATTTTTGAGGAAATGGCTTCTGAATTGTGACTCTCATAATAATAACCATTGTCTGCTATTTTTTCCTTCATGTCTGGCATCCAGTAAGTGGTTTAAAAATGTTTATTGATTGATTGACTTGTACACTGAAAAAACAAACTGTAGATACTCAAAAAAAGATGATAGAGTTAGAGAGAGGGTATTCAGTCCAAATCCTTGATTTTATAGATGAAGAAATGTAGTCATGAGAGGAAAAGTTACTTGCCTAAGGTCATCCAGTTAGTAAGAAGTAGAGTTGGGATTTGAACCCAGTCATTCTGACTTAAAAATCCAGCACACTTACAATTGAATCATATTGTTACCATCTTTAGATATAAGGAAGATGGAAATTGATAGGATTCCACAGAATAATAATGGTCATTTGTATTTTTGTGAAAGAAGGGAGGAAACAAGCATTTATTTAGCATCTGCTATGGCTCAAGAATGAACTGCAGATGATATTTGTAAAAAATACTTAGCACATAGTACAGTAGATGTAAATAAATCCTTATTCTATTCTCTCACCTTTAAGCATTTTATAAATATTATCTTCCTTTATCCTCAAAACAACTCCAGGAGGTGATTACAATTATTATTTTCATTTTATGATGGAAGAAATTGAGACTGAGAGAGGTTGAATGACTTGCTTAGAGTCATACAGTTATTAAATATCTGACCCAGAGTTGAACTTTGACGTTATATTAGAACTTGGGTTTCTTGACTAAGCCCTGCACTCTGTCTATGGAGCCACTGACAGGCAACCTTTTATCCAAGCCTCATACTACAAGGTCTTCCCTAACTGACAAGTTGCATGACCATGGGCAAGTCACTTCACTGTCAATGACCCAAGCAACCCTCCAAGATTCCATTTAGAGGCTATTGTTGAAGTACTTTCATGGAGAGAGGTTCTTTCAACTAGAGTTCCCCAGACTGATGAATTCATTGTTTCATAGAGTCCAATTCCCTCATTTTATAAGATGAGGAAATAGAGGCTCAAGTGAAATGATTTGTCCAAGGTTATATAGATAATAGGAGCAGAGCCCGGATTCAGACTTGAATCTCCTGGTTCCAAGTCCAATACTTGTTTCAGTACACTGTTTTGTTGTTTTAGGATTTTTGCAAGGCAAATGGAGTTAATGGCTTGCCCAAGGCCACACAGCTAGGTAATTATTAAGTGTCTGAGGTCGAATTTGAACTCAGGTACTCCTGACTCCAGGGCTGGTGCTCTATCCACTGCACCACCTAGCTGCCCCATGTTTCAGTACACTTTGAATTGAACTGAATTGCTTAGAGATTTCCTAGAGATCAATAAATGTGGGCAAACTTCATTCTCTAGTGTGTTAAAAGGCATTGTGGGGAAGGAAAAGAGCAGGGAGCTAGGAATGAGAGAAACAAGACACAGAAGGAAGAGAAGAGGTGCTTGACTTTTAAGTTTTATAGATTCTATGAAGTAAGATCTATAGTAATAAAAGTTATGCAAGTTGTTAAAAATTTGCTATGTGTAAATGCTAGTCTATAGATCAATGACTGGGAAACACAGTCCTGGGGCAGAGGTGTTTAATAGGCAGGGTGATATTCCTGAGTGCTCCTCCTTTCATTTAGATTAGAATGTAGTTGGGATATATTTAATACAATAAATAAAAATATGATAGAACCTGATGTTAATATATGATTTCTAATTCAATATTCAGATATCCTTATTTATAGTTTAGTGGATCCCATTTCTATTTGAGGTTTGTCACCATGATTCTAGAGGTCTCTGGATGTTTTTGGGGAAGCTAGATTCCCAGTGGATAGAGCGCTGTACCTAGAGTCAGCAAGACCTGAATTCAAATCCAAGCTGTCATTTAGCAGCTTGTGTGACCCTGGGCAAATCACTTAATCCTCTTTGCCTCAATTTCCTCATCTGTAAAATAAACTAAAGAAGGAAATGGCAAACTATTCCAGTAACCTTGCCAAGAAAAGGGACTTATGAAAAGTCAGACCATTCCTGAAATGACTGAACAACTAGATTCACCACTAATTAGCACCATATATCAAGCTCATGCATACTTATACAACTGTCAGCTAAGGCTTCTGCTGGAGACCTCACAATTAATTCAGTTATTCTCAACACCACTTCCCCATTTTCTTTCCCCAACTTAAGAGAGAGATGAGCAGATATGACTAATAAGAAAAATAAACCAAAAGCATTAGAGTAGGCATGCCATCACAGTAGGAGAGAAGGACGGCAGCAGTGGAATGAGGGTAACAGGTCAGGGATAAATGTCACAAATGAAAACAAACTTATCACAGTATTATACAAATATGCTTGAATACTCAAAAAAAATTGAGTAATTGAGATGAAAACCTTTAGGAAAAAAAAAAGAACTGTTAACCAAAAAATAGGTTTGGGAAACTGACTCAGATACAGAAAGAATTGTTCAGTACCTCCTTTATCCATGCAGCTTCTCTGACTGAAATAAATGAACTTAATTAGGTCTGAGGTTGAAGAACTTCATGGACTCTTAAAGTTGGTAGGGACCTTAGAGATCAGTTAATCCAACCTGGCACTTGATGTAAAGTATCTTCTAAATGTATCATGTACTCAATTTCTCACATGGTGTAATGTTAAAATCCTGGGCCTGGAGTCAGGAACACCTGAATTGATCACGTCTAGCTTAAGATGTTTAATTGTGATCCCATCACTTAACTTCTGTTTGCCTCAATTTCCTCAATTATAAAATGAAGATAATTTATTCTTATTAGCATCTCCTTCTTTAGGGTTGTTGTAAGGATCAAATGACATAGACTTTCAAATATTTAAAGAAAATGTGAACGGTCCAGCTAAGTTGTCTCTTTTCTAGGCCAAGCCATTATTCTTACTATGCGCATTTGAATTAGGTGAATATAAGGAGGCTGTGGAATCAGTTCCCCAAAAGCTGGAAAAAGAATGAGTAAAAATGACTTGGATAACATTTAAATGTAATTATTTATTAAGACCAAGTAGGAAGACTCTCTGCAATAAGAACACCTTCAATAATGTAATCAAAAGCAATAAAGAAAATGGCTTTTGTAATGCTAAATCATGGCAGGCCAAATTGGTAGATTTAAGAAGAATTACAAAATCCAAGGATGAGTAAAACTAGCCAACAGATGCTAAGTGTTTAGAATTTAGGGAAGCATTTATTATGAGCTCTCATAATATTTTACTTGTGTAATTAATTCAGATTGATTTGGATATGAATATGCTTACAATCAGACAAGAAATATAAGATGGTAGCAAATGACATTTTATCTAATTGAAGGGAAGAGACTAGTCAGTAGCATTAGGGTTGGTGGTAGAAACAATTTTGTTACACATCTTTATTGGATAATTGTAAGATTTTGATGAAGGAAGTGATGGTAGAGAATAAAACAGAAGTAAAGGAGAATCATTGTATGAATAAAAATAATAGGCTAAGATTTAATTTGGGA